>NC_042987.1:18388130-18680630 GCF_901001165.1 Salmo trutta | reverse complement strand
CTCTCTTTCGTATCGTCCGAGATCCCTAAAGATTGGAAAGCTGGCGTGGTCATCCCCCTCTTCAAAGGGGGAAACACTCTAGACCCAAACTGTTATAGACCTATATCTATCCTACCCTGCCTTTCTAAAGTCTTTGAAAGCTAAGTTAATAAACAGATCACTGACCATTTCGAATCCCACCGTACCTTCTCCGCTGTGCAATCCGGTTTCCGAGCCGGTCACAGGTGCACCTCAGCCACGCTCAAGGTACTAAACAATATCATAACCACCATCGATAAAAGACAGTACTGTGCAGCCATCTTCATCAACCTGGCCAAGGCTTTCGACTCTGTCAGTCACCGTATTCTTATCGGCAGACTCAATAGCCTTGGTTTCTCAAATGACTGCCTCGCCTGGTTCACCAACTACTTCGCAGACAGAGTTCAGTGTGTCAAATCGGAGGGCCTGTTGTCCGGAGGTCTCTATGGGGTACCACAGGGTTCAATTCTTGGGCCGACTCTTTTCCCTGTATATATCAATGATGTTGCTCTTGCTGCGGGTGATTCTCTGATCCACCTCTACGCAGACGACACCATTCTGTATACATCTGGTCCTTCTTTGGACACTGTGTTAACTAACCTCCAAACGAGCTTCAATGCCATACAACACTCCTTCCGTGGCCTCCAACTGCTCTTAAACGCTAGTAAAACCAAATATATGCTTTTCAACCGTTCGCTGCCCGCACCCGCCCGCCTGACTAGCATCACTACTCTGGGTGGTTCTGACCTAGAATATGTGGACAACTACAAATACCTAGGTGTCTGGCTAGACTGTAAACTCTCATTCCAGACTCATATTAAACATCTCCAATCCAAAATCAAATCTAGAATCGGCTTTCTATTTCGCAACAAAGCCTCCTTCACTCACGCCGCCAAACTTACCCTAGTAAAACTGACTATCCTACCGATCCTCGACTTCGGCGATGTCATCTACAAAATAGCTTCCAATACTCTCCTCAGCAAATTGGATGCAGTCTATCACAGTGCCATCCATTTTGTTACCAAAGCCCCTTATACCACCCACCACTGCGACCTGCATGCTCTAGTCGGCTGGCCCTCGCTACATATTTGTCGCCAGACCCACTGGCTCCAGGTCACCTATAAGTCTATGCTAGGTAAAGCTCCGCCTTATCTCAGCTCACTGATCACGATAACAACACCCATCCGTAGCACATGCTCCAGCAGGTATATCTCACTGATCATCCCCAAAGCCAATTCCTCCTTTGGCCGTCTTTCCTTCCAGTTCTCTGCTGCCAATAACTGGAACGAATTGCAAAAATCGCTGAAGCTGGAGACTTATATTTCCCTCACTAACTTTAAACATCAGCTATCTGAGCAGATAACCGATCGCTGGAGCTGTACATAACCCATCTGTAAATAGCCCACCCAATCTACCTACCTCATCCCCATATTGTTTTTATTTACTTTTCTGCTCTTTTGCACACAAGTATCTCTACTTGCACATCATCATCTGCTCATCTATCACTCCAGTGTTAATCTGCTGAATTGTAATTACTCCGCTACTATGGCCTATTTATTGCCTTACCTCCTCACGCCATTTGCACACACTGTATATAGACTTTCTTTTTTTCTATTGTGGTATTGATTGTAGGCTTGTTTATTCCATGTGTAACTCTGTGTTGTTGTTTGTGTCGCACTGCTTTGCTTTATCTTGGCCAGGTTGCAGTTGTAAATGAGAACTTGTTCTCAACTAGCTTACCTGGTTAAATAAAGGTGAAATAAAAAATAAATAAAAAATAATGAAATTATCTTCCAAGATATCCAGATTGAGTAATTATGTTGATATAAGTTGCTGTGAAAATGTTACTTTCCAGTGAAGAAGACACGCTATGTTACTGCTGCATAAGTAGCTAAGTTGTTAATATATCAGTTTGTAAAAGTATGTAGAAAAAAACTGGTTCTGCTTTTCTGCTTTCTGGAGTCAATGAAAAAAACTAAAGTCATTTGAATCTCTAACACTAGAAGGCGATCAGTAGCTTTATCCAATATTTGTGTGTTCTGCAGTTTGCTTGCCACTTTACCTGGTCAAGGGTAAAACAGCCATATCAGCATCTTCCCTGTGGCTCAGTTGGTAGAGCATGGTGTTTGCAACGCCAGCATGGTGTGTGCAACGCCAGGGTTGTGGGTTCGATTCCCACAGGGGGCCAGTACAATTTTTTTAAATAAAAAAATAAAATAAAATTATGAAATGTATCCATTCACTACTGTAAGTTGCTCTGGATAAGAACGTCTGCTAAATGACTAAAATGTAAATGTAAACAGCCCTACATCTGTTTAAATTTGGCCATACCTGTCCTGTACATGCTCTGCATACATTATAGCTACAGTACTGTATGGTGCATGACGGCATAAACTGGAAACTTATTATGAAGGATTTAACACAAAATGACATACAGAATGAATGTCTATGGGATTTATTCACCGTGGAGAGACCATGGTGGAGACAGGCACATTTCACAGTTCCATTGGATTACATGGCTCTGTCTATGTCTCTCTGTATAACCCTTAAGTAAATGTGCTTACTGAAAGCAAAGTACAACTTTACAAACTGTTCATCCTTATTATTTTCTTTCCACTGCCACATGTAGACTCAAAACTGTAAAAACACTAAAAACATGCAGGCAGTGTACTAGAAAAAAACTTTTTGATACTACTAATGCTTTTCACACTACAACCATATTTGCATAAATCACGATGCATTTCAAAGGCCGTAGACCTGAATGGGAAAACTTTGCCACGTAACTAGTCTTCAACCGTTTAAGCTGGAAACTCGATTGAAACTTTAAAACATGCAGACCGGTCTGGAATGGTGTACTTGTATATAGCTTTTTTATACCATTTATACTTGTTGAACTATAACCATTTAAAATGTACATAAAAGCTCCATAGGTTTGAATGGGAAGTATTTGAATTCACCACTTCTCTTGAACCATTAAAGCTACCAACACCAAAATAACTTTAAAACACACAGACTGGCACTGGTACACTATTGTTGCTTGAAAAAAATGTGTTATACTACATATACTTTTCACACTACAACCATATTTGCATAAATCCAAATGTATTTCAGGTGCCATAGACTTGAATGGAACAAATTCCAGTCGCTACAAGTATTCGATCGTTTGAGCTACAAAATGGCCTTCAAACTTTCAAACGTGCAGACTGGTTGGTGGGTGCTGAGCAATGTTCGCTCAAATTTTTTGTCAGTGACAAAATTTCAGGTCTGCTGATCGCAAACCTGAACGTTGTGAAAATTCTGTGCAACTTCTGTTTACTGTGAACACTACCCGCTTTAAGTTACAGTTATAACAGTGGCCAAGTAGGCTACAGTAGCTATTTGATCATAATGTAGGCCTACCAGACTGGCCTACCATCAAGAACAATGGAGAAAATGCATCCCATAACATTTTAACATGGAAATAGCTGTCCTATCATTCAGCCAACAGTAGCAGCCAATGTGTTGTGTTCAATGTAGGCCTACATTCCATGAGACTTAAAAAAAAAAACATGCAGGGCTTGATATTAACCTGTTTATCCACTTGCTAATCAGACAAGGAGCTGACTGAAAATGTGTTGTTTGATGCAAGAAATCACTTTACAAAATCAAATGCATTATTGTTCCCATACCATTATTACAGAGAATAAGATAAATTATGCTACCCTCTGCCTACGGTCTACTTAGTTATTCAAGACCGTCTCAAAAGACAACACTGCCCCTTTAAGACAGAAAAAAGCTATTTTCAAAGTGCTAGAAATGCACATATTTTGTGCTCTTGTAGGAAGCAACCACTCCCCCATTGTTGACAAGAAATTAGCTATAACTGGGCTAATAACTCACTTACTAGCAAAGAATATGATCAAATGTGCTTAGGTGGCTACATGCAGCTTTCGATTTGATCTCAAAACAAGCGGTTCTACTCGCAACCGCTCATACTGTAAACACAGTCCAGTTCAAAGTGAATGGCACAGATCCATATATGGTAAGGTATGTTTGCATGTAGGCCTACTGCAGCTCTGATTGGTTATGGAGCACCAGTCTGTGTAGAGTATGGGCCTTAGTCATGCCTGTCAATGCAATAGAATCCTACTCCAATGTGCTCTGTCAACAAGAAAATCCCTTGCACAGTTAGCTTTGCCTACTAAGTCTTGCATAATTGTTTTGTTTCGATATGTTGCATTAAAAGTGGCTAATATTGCATTGATTCGATCACAATTCCCACAGTAAAAAGGGAAACGTTGATAGTGTTAACTAACAGGGAAAACTCTAGAAAGTTGAGTGATGTTCAATCTCGTGCTTCTCTGCGTGGGCTGATATTTCTTCTTCGTGGCAGTCCGAGGGGAGCTGCGCAACTGCGCACGAACGCAGCTTAGAGGGAACATTGGTTCTGAGTGAGGTTCAGTTTCTTGTGGCAGATGAGAGGGCACGGTGTAACTATAGCAACTCACCGCTGAGCCATGTAGCGTCGGGGTCATGCACATGAAGGTCTCCTCCGAAGATGTCCTCAATGGTGACTTTCTTTTTGAGGGCAAGGCTATCATCTGCAACTACCAGTGGAATGTATTAAGAAAACAAAACAATGGAAGAAGACATAATTAATAAGTTACAGCAATATGATCCTGTTAAGGTTCAATTCTCATTCACATGACTTACCTGCAACTAAAAAAGGGATCTGGCCATCTTTGTTATCTGGTTGCTGTCAGTCAGTCAGTACTCTGACATAGTAATACGTTTACAGTCTTCCTTTGTGACTTGAGCAGCCTTTAGCTGCAGGGAAGTGCATTTTCCATTTCCAAAAAAACGTTTATATTTTACTTTTCCTGCAACAAGTTGCCTGAGGGGTCATAAAAACAGACCAGGAAACGACGGGCAGAGTCTGACTATTACGTGCATTCTCTGTCTCTGGAGATTGTAGGACTTCCAGCAGCAGTTCCCAACTCACAGACACAGCAATTACGGAGAGGTTACAAAGGAGAAATAGACACTTGGCCCAGGGTAACTCTCTATTGATCCACCAGCATCGATTCACTGTAGCCTGGACAGTTTTTCAAGCAGCCATTACTCCCTCTACCCCCAGCTACACAATCCCTTCTGCAGTTGACAGCAAAACTGCAGACCAGACAGGGTAGACAACAGAGGTAAAAGGTTGAGTTATATAGAGATGGTGGTGTGTGTGTGCCTTTCAACCCCATATGCCCACGGTCTGGGAGCTATACAGTCAGTGCCTTTGCAAGTCTATACATTTACACATTCTCTTCATCTTTGGTAAATGACCAAGGAGAGCAATTCATTCCCAACATGTGGAAAATAGCAGCTCTGATGCACTGCCAATTATACAAATGACTAGAGCTATTACTGCATAATAATTTCCATTAAATGACACTGAATGGTGTTATACATTAAATCCCCATTACCTTGCGAGAGGATGACCTCACCTCGTCTCTCTGAAAAACCAATATGCAATCTCCAAGCTGACACATTACCATCACCTCCTCTACTCCTGGCTGTCTATGAATGAATGGGCTTATGAAATGAAATGACCCACTGGGCTGTCTGCTAGCAAGGCCAATTGTAATCCCTCTCAATCTAAGTAGAAGTTTTCATTTGGCGGGCTGACTCCGGTATGAATATGTCTTGATTTAAAGGGGCAATCTGAAGTTGCCACATCTATTTTGGGACTTATAAATTCATGATATGTACCCGTTGATTCCTGAAGAATATAACTGATAAAGGTCTTGTGAGCTTAGTTCAACTGTCGTACCCCACCCGAACCCAAAATATAAGCTTGTTAGATTACAATGTTTTTAAACTAAGTAAATGTAAACGAACACTGCATAGCCTGAAAACATGGTCAAAACTATCATGTTGATATCATGGATGGTCAGTCCTTGCATAGCTCTGTCTGTGAATTTGAGAGTGGTTACATTTCTCCAGACCCATCCTGCAGCTTTTTAGCGAAACGGTGTCTGGGAGACGGAATTGTACAACATTTGTTTGGGAAGTGATGCTGTGTCTGCAGTGTTACGTATTTGATAGTGTGTGTGGTGTAATCTAACCGATTGTAATGGGTGTTTCTAAGTGTGTTTTTATTCTAATATAGCTGAGTGTCTTTGTGTTATTACAGATTTAAAATCTTAATTTGATCACCCTGTTGCAGGAAAACGTTCCTGTAATGCAGAAAATGATTAACTTGCACTGTATTTTAGGTTTAAAAAGACTTCTGAAGTTTGTAATTTCCACTTTGAAATGTCAGACTTTTATTATGAAAAATGTGTCAGCCCCTACAAAATGTCCATTAATTATAATCCACATAATAATTCACATTTCCTGTTGCTGCAGTATTATTTTCCTACTGTAGCAAACTAGCTCAAATTAAGATCCTACATCTGTAGGATATGGTGTGGTGTTTGTAGTGTTCAGTAGCTGAGTGTAAAAGTGTATGCAGCTTTATGTGTTACGTACTTGGGGTGAGCACGATGACAGAGGTGACGATCAGAGACAAGATGATGCAGATGACCAGCAGGGCGATGACTATCCCCTTCCAGTTCCTCTGTGGAGGGGCACTGCCCACCAGCTCCTGCAACACAAACACACACACATTAGAGTTAATAAGGGTGAGTTGGGAGTAAAGGAGGGGAGGCACTGACAACTTGTGTTACTACTGCAGTACTCCTGTGATCGGCTCTCAGCCACACAGCTGTTGAAAGAAACTAGTGGGAATCTAAGTGACAGAATAAACTCTGAAGGTGGAAATGACAGGAAAAAACAAGAATATGCTGAAGACAGTTCCTTATGTTAGCATGTACCGCATTGGGAGATCCAGAGAACCTGAGCACATCCCCAAAGTATTTCACCTGAGGCTTCTGCGACACCTTTACACCGTAATACGCCTTTCCTCTCCTACAGGCAAAGCCAAACAGATGCTAGATGGTCTATATATGAAACCCTATTACTCTAAACACATACAGTCAAATCCAAGTGACATACAAAACCTAAGTATTCCCTATGGTGGTGCAGTGGCTGTATTGGTTAACCAATAAGACAGCCAATCGAATGTAGGCTGAGGCAGATAAATCACTGCACGGTTACACCATCTCATTTGCTCATATAAAAAGCCAAGCATGATATTACACAGCCTATCCATTGATAGTTGTGGTAAAGCAACATGGAGATTGGTTCATGAGACAAGTGTGAGTGTCCTATAGGTGAATCAGGGTTAAGGGAAAGACTATCTGTTGGATTGCTACTATATCTGTTGGTATCCAAGGCTGATTCTAGCCTAGTTCCAGTTCTGAAAGTGCTTTAACCAATTCCTCTGACTATCAAGGCCTGACAATAGAGTTGGATAAAGCACAGAGATCACAGAGATCCTGAAATAGGCTAGACGTATTGATGCAGAGAGCCAGTACTCTTGGACCCTGTACAGCGTCTCATCGTTAAGGTCTATGTCTCTCTCCTCTCCATTGTCACGGTACAAGCATCGAGATACTACGATACCAGATTTACCTTGGCAGAAACAAAGAACACGAAGCAGACCAAACTCTATGGTTCTTTAAAACCTTTATGTAAAATATTGTGTGCTATAGCTTGCAAAATATACAAATGTGATTCTGAGTGACACCATAAGGAAGTTTTTTCCAACATTAGGACTGTTTTTCTCAAGAAATTAAAGGGCAATTCTGCCATTTATCAACCTTATATTCAGCCTCTCCACCAAACCAGTGTCTACATAAACTCAGTAAAAAAAGAAACGTCCCTTTTTCAGGACCCTGTCTTTCAAAGATAATTCGTAAAAATCAAAATAACTTCACAGATCTTCCTTCTAAAGGGTTTAAACACTGTTTCCCATACTTGTTCAATGAACCATAAACAATTAATGTACATGCACCTGTGGTAGGCAATTAAGGTCAATTACGGTAGGCAATTAAGGTCACAGTTATGAAAACTTAGGACACTAAGGAGGCCTTTCTACTGACTCTGAAAAACACCAAAAGAAAGATGCCCAGGGTCCGTGCTCATCTGCGTGAACGTGCCTTAGGCATGCTGCAAGGAGGCATGAGGACTGCAGATGTGGCCAGGGCAATAAATTGCAATGCCCGTACTGTGAGACACCTAAGACAGCGCTACAGGGAGACAGGATGGACAGCTGATCGTCCTCGCAGTGGCAGACCACGTGTAACAACACCTGCACAGGATCGGTACATCCGAACATCACACCTGCGGGACAGGTACAGGATGGCAACAACAACTGCCCGAGTTACACCAGGAACGCACAATCCCTCCATCAGTGCTCAGACTGTCCGCAATAGGCTGAGAGAGGCTGGACTGAGGGCTTGTAGGTCTGTTGTAAGGCAGGTCCTCACCAGACATCACCGGCAACAACGTCGCCTATGGGCACAAACCCACCGTCGCTGGACCAGACAGGACTGGCAAAAAGTGCTCTTCACTGACGAGTCACGGTTTTGTCTCACCAGGGGTGATGGTCAGATTTGCGTTTATTGTCGAAGGAATGAGCATTACACCGAGGCCTATACTCTGGAGCAGAATTGATTTGGAGGTGGAGGGTCCGTCATGGTCTGGGGCGGTGTGTCACAGCATCATCGGACTGAGCTTGTTGTCATTGCAGGCAATCGCAACGTTGTGCGATACAGGGAAGACATCCTCTTCCCTCTTGTGGTACCCCTCCTGCAGGCTCATCCTGACATGACCCTCCAGCATGACAATGCCACCAGCCATACTGCTCGTTCTGTGCGTGATTTCCTGCAAGACAGGAATGTCAGAGTTCTGCTATGGCCAGCGAAGTGCCCGGATCTCAATCCCATTGAGCACGTCTGGGACCTGTTGGATCGGAGGGTGAGGGCTAGGGCCATTCCCCCCAGAAATGTCCGGGAACTTGCAGGTGTCTTGGTGGAAGAGTGGGATAACATCTCACAGCAAGAACTGGCAAATCTGGTGCAGTCTATGAGGAGGAGATGCACCGCAGTACTTAATGCAGCTGGTGGCCACACCAGATACTGACTGTTACTTTTTATTTTGATCCCCCCTTTGTTCAGGGACACATTATTCAATTTCTGTTAGTCACATGTCTGTTGAACTTGTTCAGTTTATGTCTCAGTTGTTGAATCTTGTTATGTTCATACAAATATTTACACATGTTAAGTCTGCTGAAAATAAACGCAGTTGACAGTGAGAGGACGTTTCTTTTTTTGCTGAGTTTATGTGAAAACAACACGTTTCTATGATCTGTGGTTAAAAAAGATAAGAAGAAAGGTCCTAAAAAAATGCTTCTCTGTGACATCACAGGGTAGGATTAAAAGTAAAAAACTGTGATCAGTGTTGGGGAGTAGTGAACTACATGTTGTTCATCTAGTGATTTAATTACATTTTGCATTAGCTTGGTGGTAGTTGAACTAAATTCAAATATTTGTAGTGTTTTCAGTAGTTAGCTACACTGCATGGTAAAAAAAGTAATTAACTACTGGAACTACACACTATTTTCTTCGCAAAAATAAAATAAAATATGGATGAAGTAGGCAAGAATTTCCTTTCGTTTTCGGCACCAGACTTGCCTAATTCTCACTTGAAACACTTTTTGTAATTCTTACTTTCTGCAGGCTAAATCACTTCTGTCAACATGTGGCTACAGACTGATCTGTTCTATGACATTTCAGATTAAGATATGATATTTTCTTATGAAGTACACATGTAGCGAAAAACAATTCTAAGTATCTTTAGGTAAGTAAACAATATTTTTCTTCAGGGTAGCTTTATTGTATTTTAACTTCTTCCAGTGTGAAGTAATTGACAGCTTGGTAAACTATTTTCAGAGTAGCTTCCCCCAACAATGAGAGTGATTTTCAAACCCCAAAAAGTTTCTCGCCCAATGGAGGGTATTTTCTTGCTCCCCCACGCCACTGTGAATGTCATACAGTTTGAAAATCACAGTTAAAAAAAAAATGGAACTTTTTAACTTAATATTGTTTTCTACAAAACGTAGAAATGTGCTATCTCACTCATATGTTGACAATGGTATTGTGCTGGAGATGATGAAAATGAGGTTGAAAAGTGGTGGAGTTGCCCTTTAAATCTGTTCCATGTTTTGTTTCCTTGCCACGATACTTCTGCATATCGCGATACTGGTATTGTGTCAACCCTAGTGTGTATGTGTTTGCATGTGTGTAACAGCAGCAGTTTCTTATATTATTGTTGCTGCGGAGGCATCTCCCACATATTCAACTGATAGTGAGATAAGGCTGGAGACTGAGATAGAGGAAATTAATCTGCCTGTGTTATCACCTCCTAATGGAAAATCTCCAACTGTGGATTCATCAGGAAATCACTGTCTGCTGCCCTCTGACCTCCAGAAAGAATAAACAAATGAATAATATGGTCTGCAGATCAAATGTACAGATCAAGGCCCATAGATATCGACAGTACACTGCAAAGGTTCAGGTGAGAATGTATTACAACCAGTCAATCGTCCATTTTGAACACTCAAAGACTTTTGAACACTTTGAAGACAACCTTTGAGAGCCTGGCATCACGGCTACAGGTGAAGCCAGGTGGACAATACACCACTTTCAAACTCCTAACATTGCTGAGCCTCTCACCTTAAACGACTGTTTTTACTGTCGTTTTTTATCTTGCCAACGCTGTCGCGCACACTAAATGACGTGGCACACACTACAAGATTCTTTACTTGGTCGGCAGTGAGCATTCTGGATACCACGCAGTCACGCAAAAACAATTATGTGATTAGATTGTTAACGTAGCTAGAATAAGCTACAGCAGCCTCAAATGTTTTCAGTCAGACATTCACACCTGTCATACAGAGTTCAAATATCTAGCCAACATTTTGAATTGAATAACATTGCTTGGGAACTTCTGAGCTGTAAGGATTTGACACTTTGGCTTTGGTGAAAGGCAAGTACAAATGCATACTAGTACAAGTCATCGCTCCTTCTCGAGAGTCTACACATTCTGGGTGAAGCTAAACAACATCATCATCATCTCACTGGCTTCTTCTCTGGCGAGCTCTCATTGGCGTTGCACACTACGAGAGCATTGCATATATATCGTGCCGATAAAATCAAACATGTTTGAAAACATCGGGACGTCTGGGACTGCTCAAATACGGGATCGGTAGCCCTCAGAGTGCCTCTCTGACTCGCTCACATTAAACGAGCGTCAGTGACGGCCGCCCGCCCCGAGTAGGCAATGACATGGGGATTTTGTCTTCAATATCAAAAACTTGTCTGGGACAAGTTTGTATTGTGTAGTGTACACCAGGCTTTAGAGGTGACTGGTAGCCTAGCGTTAAGAGCGTTGAGCCAGTTATCAAAAGGTTGCTAGTTCGAGTCCCTGAGCCAACTTGGTGAACAATCTGTCGATGTGCCCTTGAGCAAGGCACTTAACCCTAATTTTTCCTGTAAGTCGCTCAGGATAAGAGCATCTGCTAAATGACTCAAATTTAAAATGTTATGGCTCAGTGATAATAGAACCTACAGCAGAGGTAACATCCCACTGGGCACACACTGGTTGAATCAACATTGTATCCACGTCAATTCAATGAAATGACATTTAACCAACGTTAAATTGACCTCTGTGGCCGTAGGGATATCCAATTACATTCTATTCTAACCGAGGAGCTGGGAAAGTCTTTGCTCAACAGAACCATACTAGCCATCTTGATGCCAGTCTAAATAGCCTGTGTGAATATTCAATCTCTCCAGTCTGTAGGCTTTTTCGACCTTTTGCCTCCTCTCTAGTCTCCTGCTCCCTTCTCCTCCTCTACAGTCTACTCCTTCCCTTTACCTCATCAACATGCTCACAGCAGGGCTGTTCAACACGAGTCCAAGGCGGGCCAGTATGAGCCCCGGAGAAGTAAACAAAATTGGGAATATTTCAGAAACATCCTACACCTTACTTCCTGATGGAAATATGCAGGTATCTTTATACACGCAGCCAACACTAAATCCCCTTTTAACAAGAGAGACTATCTTCTATATATTTCTCTTCTATTTGTTTGTCTGTATTTCTCAGTTCTTGTAGCAACCTGTGTGTCAGCCAACAGGTCCTCAGTTCACCGTTTCACCAACACCTGCCAGCTGCTGTTGTCATCTGAAACACCTACCTGGTTACTGCTAGCTACTGTCATTACCATCCATATCTCATCCTCTAGCAACAATAGAACAAACACTGCTGTGACAATGTGTGAATTTAGGCACACTGCCTCCACACAAAACGGACCAGGTTGTTTGTGTATTTAGCCTGCAGACACATAGTACCAGTCCTGAATACAAATTATGTGTTGCGTGTTCATACTCCTTTAAGAGTCGAACTGATGGCAAAAAAACACTTTGCCATGCATAAACATGTAGTCTAATCTGCATAAATTCATTAAATGAGGTTGTACAATATTCTTATGGCGTTCATCAGCAACTCAACAAAGGGACAAATTTGAGCTAACAAATACTAACTCTACTGAAGTTAATAAAAACGATGTAGGCCTACCAAGACCTCCGTTGGCACCAATAACCATCTCACTACAGGAAAACAGACAGAGGCAGAAAAAACTCCTACAGATGTTATTTTTGTCCTATCTGCCAACAAGCCATATGCTCCAGCTCCACATTACAAAAACTGTACAAACTCAAACTTTAGCTTTCACCCCAAGAGTCAAGAATACTTCCTTTGAATGCAAGAGAAAGTGCAGAACTCTTGAGTGAGCTTCTTTGGGCATGGCATGGGAATTCTCATGCATTAGGCAGTCCTCATGTATTAGCCAGCACGCACTGGGTTTGACAACAATAAGAGGCTCCATCAATAAATGAGGACCAGAGCCATTTTCACCCCTGCTGTTTTTAGCAGAAATACACCACACCAAAACAAAGCGCGCCAGCGTAGTCCATCGCTCTCTCTCTGTTTCTCTCTCTCTCTCTCAATCAAAAAGAGTGGAAAATCACAAGAAGGAAAACAACAGATCTTCTTTCCATCACTTTTCCATCTTCATTCTATTTTCAGGTGTATGAGCTAAAGTATAAGATTGCGTATCCACCTCCCTCTCTATCTCCATCTCTTGCCTAATTCAGACAGAATTGCCGGTATGTTTCAGGTTCATATTGTCACGTGTACAAGAACAGTGAAATGCCTTTCTTGCAAGCACTTTCCCAACAATGCGGTAATTAATATCTGTAGTAAAAGTATTATACTATAAAGTAAAGCAGAACAAAAACACACAAGAAATAGAAATAAGAAGAACACGAGAAAGTAAGCTAGCTACTGTATATACAGTTCCAGGGTCAGTGCCAATACCATATTTACAATATACAGGGATACTTGAGTGGTAGAGGTAGACCTGTATAGGGGTAAGGTGACTAGGCATCAGGATATATGATAAATGGAGCAGCAGCAGCATATATGATGATTGTATGTGAGTGTGTGTGTATGATGACTGTATGTGAGTGTGTGTGTGTGTGTACAGTCGTGGCCAAAAGTTTTGAGAATGACACAAATATTAATTTTCATAAAGTCTGCTGCCTCAGTTTGTATGATGCCAATTTGCATATACTCCAGAATGTTATGAAGAGTTAGCAGATGAATTGCAATTAATTGCAAAGTCCCTCTTTGCCATGCAAATTTCCACTGCATTTCAGCCCTACCACAAAAGGATCAGCTGACATCATGTCAGTGATTCTCTCGTTAACACAGGTGTGAGTGTTGACGAGAACAAGGCTGGAGATCACTCTGTCATGCTGATTGAGTTCGAATAACAGACTGGAAGCTTCAAAAGGAGGGTGGTGCTTGGAATCATTGTTCTTCCTCTGTCAAGCATGGTTACCTGCAAGGAAACACGTGCCGTCATCATTGCTTTGCACAAAAAGGGCTTCACAGGCAAGGATATTGCTGCCAGTAAGATTGCACCTAAATCAACCATTTATCGGATCATCAAGAACTTTAAGAAGAGCGGCTCAAATGTTTTGAAGAAGGCTTCAGGGTGCCCAAGAAAGTCCAGCAAGCGCCAGGACCGTCTCCTAAAGTTGATTCAGCCGTGGGATCGGGGCACCACCAGTACAGAGCTTGCTCAGGAATGGCAGCAGGTAGGTGTGAGTGCATCTGCATGCACAGTGAGGCAAAGACTTTGAGGATGGCCTTGTGTCAAGAAGGGCAGCAAAAAAGCCACTTCTCTCCAGGAAAAACATCAGGGACAGACTGATATTCTGCAAAAGGTACAGGGATTGGACTGCTGAGGACTGGGGTAAAGTCATTTTCTCTGATGAATCCCCTTTCCGATTGTTTGGGGCATCCGGAAAAAAGCTTGTCCGGAGAAAACAAGGTGAGCGCTACCATCAGTCCTGTGTCATGCCAACAGTAAAGCATCCTGAGACCATTCATGTGTGGGGTTGCTTCTCAGCCAAGGGAGTGGGCTCACTCACAATTTTGCCTAAGAACACAGTCATGAATAAAGAATGGTACCAACACATCCTCCAAGAGCAACTTCTCCCAACCATCCAGGAACAGTTTGGTGACGAACAATGCCTTTTCCAGCATGATGGAGCACCTTGCCATAAGGCAAAAGTGATAACTAAATGGCTCAGGGAACAAAACATCGATATTTTGGGTCCATGGCCAGGAAACCCCTTAGTCCTTAATCCCATTGAGAACTTGTGGTCAATCCTCAAGAGGCGGGTGGAAAAACAAAAACCCACAAGTTTTGACAAACTCCAAGCATTGATTATGCAAGAATGGGCTGCCATCAGTCAGGATGTGGCCCAGAAGTTAATTGACAGCATGCCAGGGCAGATTGCAGAGGTCTTGAAAAAGAAGGGTCAACACTGCAAATATTGACTCTTTGCATCAACTTCATGTAATTGACACTTATGAAATGCTTGTAATTATACTTCAGTATTCCAAAGTAACATCTGATAAAAATATCTAAAGACACTGAAGCAGCAAACTTTGTGGAAATTAATAATTGTGTCATTCTCAAAACGTTTGGCCACGACTGTATGTAGAGTCAGTATGAATGTGTGTGCGTTTTATGTGTGTGAGCCAATTTAAGTGTGTGTGTGTGTGGGGGGGGGGAATGTGTGCACGTGTGTGTAGAGTACAGTGAGTGTGCATTTAAATAAAATAAAAGGGTCAGATGCCGATAGTCCATGCAGCCATTTTGTTAGCTATTCAGCACTCTTAAATCTTAGGGATAGAAGCTGTTCAGGAGCCTGTTGGTGTCAGACTTGTTACTCCGGTACCGCTTGCCATGCAAAAGCAGAGAGAACAGTCTATGGCTTGGATGGCTGAGGTATTTAACAATGTTTTGGGCCTTCCTTTCACACCGCCTGATATAGAGGTCCTGGATGGCAAGGAAGCTCGACCCCAGTGATATACTGAGATGTCCGCACCATCATCTGTAGCGCCATGTGATCGAGGGTGGTGCAGTTGCCATTTCAAGCAGTGACGCAGCCAGTCAAGATGCTCTCAATGGTGGAGCTGTATAACTTTTCCCTTCCTGTAGACTGTCTCATCATCATGGGTGATCAGACCTACCACCGTCGTGTCGTCAGCAAACTTGATAATGGTGATGGAGTCGTGCATGGCCACGCAGTCGTGGGTGAACAGGGAGTACAGGAGGGGACTAAGCACACACCCCTGTGGGGCCCCCATGCTGAGGGTCAACGTGGCGGAGGTGATGTTGCCTACCCTCACCACCTGGGGTCGGCCGGTCAGGAAGTCCAGGATCCAGTTGCAGAGGGAGGTGTTCAGTCCCAGGGTCCCTAACTTGGTGACAAGCTTGGAGGGAACTGTGGTGTTGAACGCTGAGCTGTAGTCAATGAACAGCATTCTCACATAGGTATTTCTCTTATTTAGGTGGGTGAGGGCAGTGCGGAGTGCAATTAATATTGCCGTGTCTATGGATCTGTTGGGGCGGTATGCAAATTGGAGTGAGTCTAGGGTGTCTGGCATGATGGAATTGATGTGTGCCATAACCAGCCTTTCAAAGCACTTCATGATTACAGATGTGAGTGCTACAGGGCAGTAGTCATTGTGGCAGGTAGCCTTAGAGTTCTTGGGAACAGGAATGATGGTGGTCAGCTTGAGATGTGGGGATTACAGACTGGGACAATGAGAGGTTGAAAATGACCATGAATATGCCTGTCAACTGTTCTGCGTATGCTCTGAGAACATGCCCTGGAATACAGTCCGGCCCCGCCGCCTTGCAAGTGTTGACCTGATTAAAAACCTTAGTCATGTGAGGGAAATGTTATGTTTATGTATCAAATAAATGCTACAAAGTATCAAATCAATGCTACTTTCTAATAACTAATTAGAAAGGTGCATGCAGGTGACTGACTGATCGTGTATGGAGGAATTCTCACTATCACTGTTCCTCAACTTGGCGGTACGCCCAGAATATTGCTATGGGAACAACCGAGGTATCTCAGTTTCAAGGTCTCAACTTGGAGAGAGAGAAAACCTCGTGAGGTATTGGTCAGTCAAGTGCGAGCCACCGGTAGTGATGAATTAATTATGCTAAATCATGCAAATATAACTTGTCTGTGTATAGCCGTATATAAGACAACTGCTGGGACTGCCCAGGCTTGATTGACATGTGTACTACGGCGCATTGAGTTGGTTGGAACCTCTCCAGCGCGCTGACAAATAAAGGATGATTTACTTAAGATTGACTTTGAGTGTCCCTGTGTAAGAATTTCCACGACACACATCGGCCTCGGAGAGCATGAACACCCAGTCCTCTGTGTCCTCTTGCATGGCTTGGTGTTGTTTTTAACTAAGTGTGCATAAAATGCATTGAGTTTGTCTGGTAGAGAGGCACCTTCCTTTGTAATCTGTAATGGACTGTAGCCCCTGCCACATGCGGCAGACGTCGGAGCTTTTGTATTTTCAAAAGAGTAGAATAGCATATATTGAGTTGAATTGTGTTACTTGTCTGTGCAGTTTATAGGCCACATGGCTATGCCGTGCACATGAAATCAATAATTTGTTATTTTGACACGTACATTCCCCTGCCCTGATCACAGTCAACACATAGTTAGATTATAACGGAATATTAAAGAATAAAATATAAATCATATTTTTCCAAAACGACTTGAGTGTCGTGAGAATGCGTTGAACCGCTGTCATATAGCAAAAAAGTGGTGCTTGAATGTGCTTTATAAATCTTAGAATCTGCTCTTTCCGATCATGTAAATAACGTAGACATCTGACCTGGATGAACCTCTGTAGGATGGTTTGAAAAAAATCACTTTTCTTAATCCACGTTTCATATTTTTTTCCTCCACTCTCTCCGCTTTGTGCCATACCATGTACATTGATAGCTTGCTAGCAAACCAACTGAAGTTTTAATAGTAGCAGCAGACAGTTATCTAAATAGGACTAATCATAGTCAAATATGCTCAACATAAACATCCAAGTAGATATTGCAGCCTATAGCTTTTGCAACTGCAAGAGAACAGGAATAGTGGAGTGACTTGCATAGTTGCGCACGGGCTCATCTGGAAAAGAGAGGTTATGTGTAGCTGAAGAAGCTCATTTATATTAACCCATCATTTGTTGGCTAAATATTAGGCCTAATACTGCAGTAAATGAATCATCACCAGCCAATGTGATCACACCATCACATGCTATCTCTCCTTTTGAACTTCCCACCAGTTATTGTGGTTGAAGACAGACTACTAGCAGTTTGAAGTTGAAGTTAGAAACTTATGCATATTAACCCATTATTTATTAGCTAAATATAAGGGCCTTTAAATATTTACCTGTCGAAGTAAGAACAAAAATGAAATGGCAGATCTGTGTGTGTTCCCCCAGGCTAAATGCTAAAGCATTTCAGTGACAATAGACACTTAAATGAAGATAATAAATGCATTAAAAGCATTTATTTAAAGCTTGTGATTGACAAAGACAATTTTGATGTTGGACAACAATAGAATGTTCATGATTTAATGCATGCCAAAGCCGGTAAGATGAAAGGCAAAGTTTAAAACTGAGGCATTAGCGGGACTTTTAAAAATAATACCGCATTTATGACTACCGGCAATACCTTTCAGATATAAAGGCGGTAAAAAGTTGATGGCATGGTAAAATTGACGGCTTTTCGTCTGTGTATGAATGGGATATTTCTCTCTCCATCTCGATGTCCCCATATCTCTCTCGCTGTCTCCCTGCTTTCTCCGCTCTCTTTGCTGAAGTGTGAAATGGATCTTTCCTCATCTCTGAGCACCCGGTTTCCACGGTAACCAAGAGAGTCCTGGGCTGTTTTAAACACGTAAAAGACACACCTTCGCCACGGCCATCTTTGCCATCGGTCCAAACAATTAGCCAAGCAAGGGAAGTTGGCAACATAAGCCCCTCAGCCCCTGTTTGTGATTGAGTGTGCAAGTGTACAATTCTGTTCACTCCGGGGAATGAAACGTCAAATACAGTACAGACTTGAACAGGTGACCAGAAATACAGGAGTACACACTTGAACAAGTGACCAGAAATACAGGAGTACACACTTGAACAGGTGACCAGAAATACAGGAGTACACACTTGAACAGGTGACCAGAAATACAGGAGTACACACTTGAACAGGTGACCAGAAATACAGGAGTACACACTTGAACAGGTGACCATGCAGTCCAAGACAGATTCGCCTGGTAGTCGTCTGACACCTGTCACATGATCTATCACTCAAATGTCACATAGCCATAGCCTGATGGGGTCAAGAGGGGTCAAGCCCTGCCCTGTGAGTGGCTGGGAAGTGACTGACTGGGGTTAACTTCTCCCCTGAAACGACATCATCAAGAAATCATGGGCATTAACTAGTGAAATTAAGAATGCATGCCAGCCCAGCAGGGTATTTAGTAGGGATTGAACTAGGGCACCTGTCTGAGGCTAGTTTGCCACCTCCCACTGCTCTATTCGGAAACTTGGACCCTTCTGTCCTCCTGCAGTCAATCGAGGTCTGAATAGGACCAATTAAGTCTATTGTCGGAGGATAATGGGCACCAACTGCTCTTTGAATCAGATACCTGCTGTGGACATTATGATAAAGGGGTCAACTGTGATGGGTAGGCCTACAAATCAACGTGTACCCACTCCATTCAATATAAAGTACTGTACTCTGCCATGGCATAACACGTTTGATAGCGTAAGGAAAGTACCGGCACACATACTATACACTTCAGAAGAGAAAATGTCCTAAAGTTCACTGAAGGGGGCTCACTGAAGTGACTCATACCATTGTATTTCACTGTGTTGAAATACAATGGTAAAATACTTAGGACTAAAACAAGTGCATTGTGTTGTCCTCCTTTAGACTCCACCCAAAACCTATTCAATTATTTATACCTCAGCCTTTTATTCCTTTCTGTGATTTTTCTTTTGGAATTAATTATTTAATATCTATCTTCACCTAGAGAATGTTTTGTTCTGCTACAGTGATTGCTGTGGTAACCTCCTCCTACATTGGAATGGGAAATTAGTGAGATTCAGAGAAATTCTTTGTCACACCCTGATCGGTTTCACCTGTCTTTGTGCTTGTCTCCACCCCCCTCCAGGTGTCGCCCATCTCCCCCATTATCCCCTGAGCATTTATACCTGTTGTAAGAATATGTCAAAGATAAATACACATTGCAGAGGACGAGAGGACTAGAATTAACGATCAATGGAACTAGTGGTTTTTCTGTAATAGGGAATTATTTATCAATGGGTCAGAGACATGGGAGGAATTTGTCTATACAGTGAGTCTGAAATAGGACATTTGTTATTTGGCCATTGGCCCAGTTGTACAGCAAGAACAATTGGACTGGTCCCCCCTACCACACGGAACCCCACTAATCTACAGACGGAAACGCACGAGGTGGCTAAAAACAGACCTCCCTCCATCTTCTACCAGCTTGCTACCTATGGCTCGGCTAGCTATCTAATTCTCACTGGACCCTTATGATCACTCGGCTAAGCATGCCTCTCCTTAATGTCAATATGCCTTGTCCATTGCTGTTCTGGTTAGTGTTAATTGGCTTATTTCACTGTAGAGCCTCTAGCCCTGCTCATTATACCTTATCCAACCTCTCAGTTCCTCCACCCACACATGCTATGACATCTTCTGGTTTCAATTATGTTTCTAGAGACAATATCTCTCATCACTAAATGCCTAGGTTCACCTCCACTGTACTCACATCCTACCATACCTTTGTCTGTACATTATACCTTGAAGCTAATTTATCGCCCCCAGAAACCTGCTCCTTTTTCTCTCTATTCCGGACGTCACAGACGACCAATTCTTATAGCTTTTAGCCGTACCCTTAACCTCATCCTTCTCTGTTCCTCTGGTGATGTTGAGGTGAGTCCAGGCCCTGCAGTGCCTAGCTCCACTCCTACTCCCCAGGTGCTCTCTTTTGATGACTTCTGTAACCGTAATAGCCTTGGTTTCATGCATGTTAACATTAGAAGCCTCCTCCCTAAGTTTGTTTTATTCACTGCTTTAGCACACTCTGCCAACCCGGATGTCCTAGCCATGTCTGAATCCTGGCTTAGGAAGTCCACCAAAAACTCTGAAATCTTCATCCCTAACTACAACGTTTTCAGACAAGATAGAACGGCCAAAGGGGGCGGTGTTGCAATCTACTGCAGAGATAGCCTGCATAGTTCTGTCCTACTATCCAGGTCTGTACCCAAACAATTTGAACTTCTACTTTTAAAAATCCATCTCTCTAAAAACAAGTCTCTTACCGTTGCCGCCTGCTATAGACCACCCTCGGCCCCCAGCTGTGCTCTGGACACCATATGTGAACTGATTGCCCCCCATCTATCTTCAGAGCTTGTGCTACTAGGTGACCTAAACTGGGACATGCTTAACACCCCAGCCATCCTACAATCCAAGCTTGATGCCCTCAATCTCACACAAATTATTAATGAACCCACCAGGTACCACCCCAAAGCCGTAAACACTGGCACCCTCATAGATATCATCCTAACAAACTTGCCCTCTAAATACACCTCTGCTGTTTTCAACCAAGATCTCAGCGATCACTGCCTCATTGCCTGCATCCGTAATGGGTCAGCGGTCAAACGACCTCCATTCAACACTGTCAAACGCTCCCTGAAACATTTCAGCGAGCAAGCCTTTCTAATCGACCTGGCCCTGGTATCCTGGAAGGATATTGACCTCATCCCGTCAGTAGAGGATGCCTGGTCATTTTTTTTAAATGTCTTCCTCACCATCTTAAATAAGCATGCCCCATTCAAGACATTTAGAACCAGGAACAGATATAGCCCTTGGTTCTCCCCAGACCTGACTGCCCTTAACCAACACAAAAACATCCTGTGGCATTCTGCATTAGCATCGAACAGCCCCCGTGATATGCAACTTTTCAGGGAAGTTAGAAACCAATATACACAGGCAGTTAGAAAAGCCAAGGCTAGCTTTTTCAAGCAGAAATTTGCTTCCTACAACACAAATTCAAAAAAGTTCTGGGACATTGTAAAGTTCATGTAGAATAAGAACACCTCCTCCCAACTGCCCACTGCACTGAGGACAGGATACTCTGTCACCACCGATAAACCCTCTATAATTGAGAATTTCAATAAGCATTTTTCTACGGCTGGCCATGCTTTCCACTTGGCTACCCCTACTGCAGTCAACAGCACTGTATCCCCCACAGCTACTCGCCCAAGCCTTCCCCATTTCTCCTTCCATTCAGCTGATGTTCTGAAAGAGCTGCAAAATCTGGACCCCTACAAATCAGCCGGGCTAGACAATCTGGACCCTTTCTTTCTAAAATTATCTGCCGAAATTGTTGCAACCCCTATTACTAGCCTGTTCAACCTCTCTTTTGTGTCGTCTGAGATTCCCATAGATTGGAAAGCAGCTGCTGTCATCCCCCTCTTCAAAGGAGGGGACACTCTTGACCCAAATTGCTACAGACCTATATCCATCCTACTCTGCCTTTCTAAGGTCTTTGAAAGCCAAGTCAACAAACAGATTACCGACCATTTCGAATCCCACCGCACCTTCTCCGCTATGCAATCTGGTTTCAGAGCTGGTCATGGGTGCACCTCAGCCACGCTCAAGGTCCTAAACGATATCGTAACCGCCATCGATAAGAAACAATACTGTGCTGCCGTATTCATTGACCTGGCCAAAGCTTTCGACTCTGTCAATCGCCACATCCTCATCGGCAGACTCAATAGCCTTGGTTTCTCAAATGATTGCATCGCCTGGTTCACCAACTACTTCTCTAACAGAGTTCTGTGTGTCAAATCGGAGGGCCTGTTGTCCGGACCTCTGGCAGTCTCTATGGGGGTGTCACAGGGTTCAATTCTTGGGCCAACTCTTTTCTCTGTATACATCAATGATCTCGCTCTTGCTGCTGGTGAGTCTCTGATCCACCTCTACGCAGGCGACACCATTCTGTATACTTCTGGCCCTTCTTTGGACACGGTGTTAACAACCCTCCAGACAAACTTCAATGCCATACAACTCTCCTTCCGTGGCCTCCAACTGCTCCTAAATACAAGTAAAACTAAATGCATGCTCTTCAACCGATCGCTGCCTGCACCTGCCCGCCTGTCCAGCATACCTACTCTGGACGGTTCTGACTTAGAATATGTGGACAACTACAAATACCTAGGTGTCTGGTTAGACTGTAAGCTCTCCTTCCAGACTCACATCAAACATCTCCAATCCAAAGTTAAATCTAGAATTGGCTTCCTATTTCGCAACAAAGCATCCTTCACTCATGCTGCCAAACATACCCTCGTAAAACTGACTATCCTACCGATCCTCGACTTCAGCGATGTCATTTACAAAATAGCCTCCAATACCCTACTCAACAAACTGGATGCAGTCTATCACAGTGCCATCCGTTTTGTCACCAAAGCCCCATATACTACCCACCACTGCGACCTGTACGCTCTCGTTGGCTGGCCTTCGCTTCATAATCATCGCCAAACCCACTGGCTCCAGGTCATCTACAAGACCCTGCTAGGTAAAGTCCCCCCTTATCTCCGCTCACTGGTCACCATAGCAGCACCCACCTGTAGCACGCGCTCCAGCAGGTATATCTCTCTGGTCACTCCCAAAGCCAATTCCTCCTTTGGCCGTCTCTCCTTCCAGTTCTCTGCTGCCAATGACTGGAACGAACTACAAAAATCTCTGAAACTGGAAACACTTATCTCCCTCACTAGCTTTAAGCACCAGCTGTCAGAGCAGCTCACAGATCACTGCACCTGTACATAGCCCATCTATAATTTAGCCCAAACAACTAGCTCTTCCCCTACTGTATTTATTTATTTTATTTATTTTGCTCCTTTGCACCCCATTATTTATTTCTACTTTGCACTTTCTTCCACTACAAATCTACCATTCCAGTGTTTTACTTGCTATATTGTATTTACTTTGCCACCATGGCCTTTTTTGCCTTTACCTCCCTTATGTCACCTCATTTCCTCAGATTGTATATAGACTTATTTTTCTACTGTATTATTGACTGTATGTTTGTTTTACTCCATGTGTAACTCTGTGTTGTTGTATGTTGTTAAACTGCTTTGCTTTATCTTGGCCAGGTCGCAATTGTAAATGAGAACTTGTTCTCAACTTGCCTACCTGGTTAAATAAAGGTGAAATAAAAGAAAAAATAAATAAATAAAAGGACTTCTAATTGGTCAACCACAGGCTGGGCCTGGGTTTTAAAACTACATTCTGTCCCTTTGTTCTGTGGAGAGAACCACAGGAGAGAATCTACGAGGACAGGGGAGAATGACCATCTACCTCACCGTATGATATGTCCTCTTCGAATAAACCTATTTTCGTCCCCCTGATTTGCTTCGGGGTCTGTGTTATTAACTTCTTTGGGATAGGGGGCAGTATTTTCACGACCGGATAAAAAACGTACCCGATTTAATCTGGTTACTACTCCTGCCCAGAAACTAGAATATGCATATGATTAGTGGATTTGGATAGAAAACACTCTAAAGTTTCTAAAACTGTTTGAATGGTGTCTGTGACTATAACAGAACTCATATGGCAGGCCAAAACCTGAGAAGATTCCATACAGGAAGTGCCGTCTGACAATTTGTTGTCCTTCTGTTGCATCTCTATCGAAAATACAGCAACTGTGCTGTAACGTGACATTTTCTAAGGCTTCCATTGGCTCTCTAAAGCCGCCAGAAAGTGGAATGGGGTGTCTGCTGCCTCTGGGCAAAGAACAGCAGCAAGAATTTGTTAGTGGTCAGCCTGGGGACAGTGAGACTGAGATGTGTGTTCACGAGACTACTCCATTTTTTTCTTTCAGCCTTTCAATGAATACAAAGTTGTCCGGTTGGAATATTATCGCTATTTTATGAGAAAAATAGCATAAAAATTGATTTTAAATATTTTTTTGTCACGAAATGCGCTCGCGCGTCACCCTTCGGATAGTGACCGGAACGCATGAACAAAACGGAGCTATTTGAATATAACTATGGATTATTTGGAACCAAAACAACATTTGTTATTGAAGTAGAAGTCCTGGGAGTGCATTCTGACGAAGAACAGCAAAGGTAATCCAATTTTTCTAATAGTAATTCTGATTTTAGGTTGTCCCAAACTTGGTGGGTGTCAAATTAGCTAGCCGTGATGGCCGAGCTATGTACTCAGAATATTGCAAAATGTGCTTTCGCCGAAAAGCTATTTTAAAATCGGACATAGCGATTGCATAAAGGAGTTCTGTATCTATAATTCTTATGTTATGTGAACATTTATCGTGAGTAATTTAGTAAATTCACCGGAAGTTTTCGGTGGGTATGCTAGTTCTGAACATCACGTTAATGTAAAAAGCTGGTTTTTGATATAAATATGAACTTGATTGAACAAAACATGCATGTATTGTATAACATAATGTCCTAGGAGTGTCATCTGATGAAGATCATCAAAGGTTAGTGCTGCATTTAGCTGTGTTTTGGGTATTTGCGATGCATGCTAGTTACTTGGAAATGGCTGTGTGGTTTTATGTGTCTATGTACTCTCCTAACATAATCTAATGTTTTGCTTTCACTGTAAAGCCTTTTGGAAATCGGACAACGTGGTTCGATTCAGGAGAAGTGTATCTATAAAATGGTGTAAAATAGTCCTATGTTTGAGAACTTTGAATTATGACATTTTGTGGTTTTAAATTTGGCGCTCTGATTTGTCACTGGCTGTTGAATAGTGTGGGACGATTTCGTCCCACCTCCCCTAGAGAGGTTAAAGAATAACATCAACTTCTAACACTGTGTTCTTTGTTTGTCTGTTGCCCGTTAGTCTTGTCTTGTCAGCTCTTACCAGGGTGCTTTCCCGTTTTCCTGTGTTTGTTTGGTTCCTAGTTTTCCCGGTTCTGACCATTCTGTCTGTTCTGATCCCGAGCCTGCCTGCCGTCCTGTACCTGCCTGACTCTGACCTGATTACGAACCTCTGCCTGCCCTGACCCTGAGCCAGCCTGCCATCCTGTACCTGCCTGACTCTGACCTGATTACGAACCTCTGCCTGTCCTGACCCCGAGCCTGCCTGCCATCCTGTACCTGCCTGACTCTGACCTGATTATGAACCTCTGCCTGCCCTGACCCCGAGCCAGCCTGCCGTCCTGTACCTGCCTGACTCTGACCTGATTACGAACCTCTGCCTGTCCTCGACCTGCCCTTTGCCCCGTGTTATAATAAATTATTGAGAACTGTACTATCCACCTCCTGTGTCTGCATCTGGGTCATAATCTGAGACGTGATATTCTTGTAGAATGTATGAATCCATCACTGACAATGCTGCACAGAAAAGTAATCAGAACATAACAACATAAAATATTACAGCGCAACTTTGGTTGGGGAGGACATAAACTGGCGGGGGATCTGGGGGTCCTCCCACAGGATTTTCTGGGCATCTACAACTCATTTCCTGCATTTCTACACAATTTATTGAATGTGGCTGCTAACATGATTATGGATCATCCGGAATGAATCGTTAATAATGATTAGTGAGAAATTATGGACGCACAAATATCATACTCCCCCAAAAATGCTAACCTCCCCTGTTACTGTAATGGCAATACACCATTTCTTTTTGGCACAAAATAATCTGAAACACAACCAAAGCAAAATGCAAATGCACCCAACAAATTTGTAGAGTCACAAGCTTGATGTAGTCATTGCGTGCTATGAATGTCGGACCAAATACTTAGCTTTGTACTACTTTAATACACATACAAGTGAACTTGTCCGAATACTTTTGTTCCCCTAAAATGGGGGGACTATGTACAAAAAATGCTGTCATTTCTAAACGGTTCATCCATTATGGATGAAAATACCCATCGAATGAAAGCTGACAGTCTGCAGTTGAACTTCATACTCATTGTTTGATTCCAAATAAAAAAATAAAATAATGCTTCACTGTCCCAATAATTACAGAGGGCACATATCATAGGCCTAATAGTACTCCAGAGATCTTTTTACTTGCACATAATATAGCTGGATTGCCCCGTCCTGCCCCTAGGGGTCCACCGCCCTGCAGCGCCCCAACCCATCACACCCCACTCAGCTTTAGGATCTTAGTCAAACATTCATTATTGGTTTCAGGTGCGTTAGGCCAAGGCCAGAGTGACAACCAACAGTACGGCAGACCCTCAGGGACAGAACTGCGCAACCCAGTAGCTAGGGACTGCCTAAATAGGTATCTTCCCTGGCGTGGGCCTGTTTTCAATACAGACTCATTTTGTCTTACAATATTCCCTATAAGGCATCCAGGCCTTATGAAAGTTGCCCAGTTTACCCTTAATCTTCTAATAAATCAAATCTAGTAATACATAACTTGACATTTCTGCCATCTATTGTGACATTGTGGGAGGATAACCAACCTTCCAATTAATGGAAATGCATTTCTTAGCCACTATAAATGCCAGGTTACAGTTTCTTCTGATAACAGTCTCCAGTATCAACATTTCCAAGCAAACAAAAACAGGGAGAAGGGAGAATCTGTAAACATGCTGAGATAAAACAACATACTCTTTGCCAGAATTCAGCCTGCCTTCACAAGAGCATAACATATTGAAATCTGGCCCCTTTCATGTTTTACACCAGCAGAGGAATTACATTTCTGAGTGCATGATATTCAGTTTCACTGAGTGGTCTTAAACTGCAGTAATTTATGTCTGAGATTATATGAAAATGGCTGGGCATTCAAACATATCTGTATACATTCATCATCATCAATAGCGTCTCCCAGATCTTCCTCACATTTTTGTTTTTACATGTTTGTGTCATCGGGAAAATCCTCTATCAACCCATGATACAGTTTGGAAATCAACTTTGGAGGTTTGTCAGACTGCCTTAAAATAGTTTCAATCTTTGATGCTTCTGTCTTGTCCAGTGTTTGCTGCACAGAGAGAATAAAGTGTTGCATCTGCAAAAGTTCACCTCAGCGCCATCACAAACTGGTCTTCCCTGGCTGCCTGACCCTGATGAGAACCCTGTCACCATCTGATCCTGCCAAGACATGACAAAGAATTACCTTGGTGTACATTCATACATTATATTGTCCAAGAATAGAATCAATAGATCAACCATTGAAATTACCATTATTCCCAGATCCCAGACTGTAGCCTTCCGATCAACTCAAGATGGAACTTTCTATCCATTCACTGATTGTTATAATATACTGAAAGATTCACCTGAGCTCCATAGACTGGTCTTCCCTGGCTGTCTGACCCTGCTGGGACTCCTGTCAATATCTGGTCCTGCTAAGACATGATGAGCATAGTGTTGTGTATTGACTGTGCACTAGAGGTCGACCGATTATGATTTTTCAACGCCGATACTGATTAATCGGCTGATTTTTATATATATATTTGTAATAAATGACAATTACAACAACACTGAATGAACAATGAACAATTTTATTTTAACTTAATATAATACATAAATAAAATCTATTTAGTCTCAAATAAATAATGAAACATCTTCAATTTGGTTTAAATAATGCAAAAACACAGTGTTGGAGAAGAAAGTAAAAGTGCAATATGTGCCATGTAAAAAAGCTAACGTTTAAGTTCCTTGCTCAGAACATGAGAACATATGAAAGCTGGTGGTTCCTTTTAACATGAGTTTTCAATATTCCCAGATAAGAAGTTTTAGGTTGAAGTTATTATAGGAATTATAGGACTATTTCTCTCTATACCATTTGTATTTCATATACCTTTGACTATTGGATGTTCTTATAGGCACTTTACTATTGCTAGCCTAATCTCGGGAGTTGATAGGCTTGAAGTCATAAACAGCGCTGTGCATCCCAGTATTGCCAAGAGCTGCTGTTTGAATGAATGCTTACGAGCCTGCTGCTGCCTACCACCACTCAGTCAGACTGCTCTATCAAATATCAAATCATATTCTTAATTATAATATAATAAACACACAGAAATACGAGCCTTTGGTCATTAATATGGTCAAATTCGGAAACTATAATTTTGAAAACAAAACGTTTATTCTTTCAGTGAAATATGGAATCGTTCCATATTTTATCAAATGGGTGGCAACCCTAAGTATAAATATTACTGTTAGATTTCACAACCTTCAATGTTGTGTCATAATTATGTAAAATTCTGGCAAATTAATTATGGTCTTTGTTAGGAATAATTGGCCTTTCAACAGTTCGCAACGAGCCAGGAGGCCCAAACTGCTGCATATACTCTGAATCTGCTTGCACTGAACGCAAGAGAAGTGACACAATTTCACAAGTTAATATTGCCTGCTAACATAAATTTATTTTAACTACATATGCAGGTTTAAAAAAATATACTTGTGTATTGTTTTTAAGAAAGGCATTGATGTTTATGGTTAGGTACATTATTTCCACGATTGTGCTTTTTTCGTGATTGCGCTTTTGTTAAATCATCACCCTTTTGGCGAAGTTGAAGTAGGCTGTGATTCGATGATAAATTAACAGGCACCGCATTGATTGTATGCAACGTAGAACAAGCTAGTTAACCGAGTAATATCATTAACCATGTGTAGTTAACTAGTGATTATGTGAAGATTGATAGTTTTTTATAAGATAAGTTTAATGCAAGCTAGCAACTTACCTTGGCTCCTTGTAGCCACAAGGTCCTTTTGATGCTGCACTCACGTAACAGGTGGTCAGCCTGCCACGCAGTCTCCTCGTGGATTGCAATGTAATCGGCCATAATCGGCGTCCAAAAAGGCTGATTACTGATTGTTATGAAAACTTGAAATTGGCCCTAATTAATCGGTCGACCTCTACTGTGCACGCTGACAGTGAAGTCTGTAGAGCTGTTTATGCAGTGTCTGTGTGAAAAGTAGGGAATTAGCTAGGGAAACTGACAGATTAATAACGTTACATATCTATACTGATTGTGATTGAGGCAAAAATAATATCTAACATTGGCCAACTTTTGGCTAACTCTATGGTACATCAACTGGCAAAAACGAGACAAGTTCATTTACTTCTGTTGAAATGGGACAAAATAAAGGCTACAAAATATTTCCATACACCCAACAGCTGTTAGATACGGCTACCTGACAGATAGCTAGAGGCTAGAGCTGAACTGGCTGTGGTAGCTACTAGGCAGCTAGCTGGCAAGTTCATTCACTTCAGACAGAACTTCAGTCGAGAGGGGATGAAACATTAGCTAACGTTATATGTCCGTTACACTACTAGCTCAGCACTGGAAATAAATATATGTTTTCAGTTAAGTCAAACTGTAGTTACCTTGCCAGCTACATCAGTCAAATATACAGTAGCTCGTTTTTTATCTGCTTGCTTTTACAACTCGGAGACAACAGTTGTCTCTGTTCGCACGCTCTGTGGTGTCCGTCCGCATGGTCCTAAATCCAGCAGGCTGAAACCACCAAACAGCCTACCCAACCGCTCTGAGGCGTCCGTATGGTCCTAAATCCAGCAGGCTGAAACCACCAAACAGCCTACCCAACCGCTCTGAGGCGTCCGTATGGTCCTAAATCCAGCAGGCTGAAACCACCAAACAGTCTACCCAACCGCTCTGAGGCGTACGCATGGTCCTAAATCCAGCAGGCTGAAACCACCAAACAGCCTACCCAACCGCTCTGAGGCGTCCGTATGGTCCTAAATCCAGCAGGCTGAAACCACCAAACAGGCTACCCAACCGCTCTGAGGCGTCCGCATGGTCCTAAATCCAGCAGGCTGAAACCACCAAACAGCCTACCCAACCGCTCTGAGGCGTCCGCATGGTCCTAAATCCAGCAGGCTGAAACCACCAAACAGCCTACCCAACCGCTCTGAGGCGTCCGCATGGTCCTAAATCCAGCAGGCTGAAACCACCAAACAGCCTACCCAACCGCTCTGAGGCGTCCGCATGGTCCTAAATCCAGCAGGCTGAAACCACCAAACAGCCTACCCAACCGCTCTGAGGCGTCCGCATGGTCCTAAATCCAGCAGGCTGAAACCATCAAACAGCCTACCCAACCGCTCTGAGGCGTCCGCATGGTCCTAAATCCAGCAGGCTGAAACCATCAAACAGCCTACCCAACCGCTCTGAGGCGTCCGCATGGTCCTAAATCCAGCAGGCTGAAACCACCAAACAGCCTACCCAACCGCTCTGAGGCGTCCGCATGGTCCTAAATCCAGCAGGCTGAAACCACCAAACAGCCTACCCAACCGCTCTGAGGCGTCTGCATGGTCCTAAAGCACACTTATGCCGCTTTAGGTATCACAGTGCAATGATAAAACTGCGGGGGACAAAAATGCAATTTCAGAATGTGTGTGTGTGTGTGTGGGGGGGGGGGTTAGGTCCCCCCGTCCCCAGTGAAAAATAATATGAATAAGTCCTCTGCTTCTTGCGTGCGTGCGTGCGCGCGTGCGTGCGTGTGTGTGTGTGTGTGTGTGGTTAGGTCCCCCCGTCCCCAGTGAAAAATAATATGAATAAGTCCTCTGCTTCCTGTGTGTGTGTGTGTGTGTGTGTGTGTGTGTGTGTGTGTGTGTGTGTGTGTGTGTGTGTGTGTGTGTGTGTGTGTGTGTGTGTGTGTGTGTGTGAGTGCGTGCGTGCGTGCGTGCGTGCGTGCGTGCGTGTGTGTGTGTGTGTGTGTGGGTTTGGGTGCGTGCGTGCCTGCACTTCCTCTTCAGTTACAGACAGTAAAGTTATATTTGACCTCGAGAAAAAAGGGACAGTGTGTACCGTCTATAAGACTGACTGCAGGAGGTCTTTCAGCTTGTGTTACTGACAGAAAAGTGAACCCACACCCTCACTGCAGCAAACTGTATGTCTATATCTCCACAGATGTACCATCAAGGACCATGCACTGACTGCAAACACAAACATCTAGATACCTCTCATTTTTGACTTCTCAACAACAGAAAGCACTTCCCAAACACACAGAAACATCGCTTTAATCCTGAGTCAATTCGGAAAGGCATTATTTTCAGAGGAATGCAAGCAGCAGAACCTGTCAAGGCGACAAGACGAAAGATAATTGGTTTATGCATTTTCAACTGTTTGAATGAATTTTCAATTGAAACTTGATCCCGGAGAAAGCACCTGATGAGAAATAAATCTGTTAATATGTTTGCTCAGAGGTGACTATGTAATACGCAGGTGGTCTGTTTGGGCATAATTGAAAGTTGATTGATTTCCTGGATGACCTTTCTGAAGCTAATTGCTCAGTTTGGTGCACAACAAACATAGATGGAGAGGAATCTAGTATGCTCTCTGTGGAATGTATAATAACTAGATATGCCTGGTTTATGAGTATGAGATATGCTTTGCGGATATGACTAAGAGACCGCCATGAGGGGCCAGGGTGCATCAATACAGCATGACTCATATTCAAAGATCAATAAATAAGTCCTCTGGGTAATTAATCTGTGCAAACGTAGGAAGCAACACACTTCTCAATGAGCGTGGTGGGGATGAAGACATTGTAAGGCATCACCTTGAACTAATTGAGAGGAGGTAACAATGAACAAGGTTAGAGACACACTTATTATAGTCTTATAAAAGTACAGCTTTAGAAAGAGAAATCTTACAGCTTAAAAGTGAGGCGGCAGATTGCATCAGATTGGAGTCTTGACTTGGATGAAAAGGTATTTTCATCATCTAAACCAAAGAGTCCTATCATATCATACGTAATGATTTACAGATAGGGAATTGTAAAGAACAAAGAGATGACTATGACATTGGGAATATTGTTAGGATCTTGGCTATGCATCAATGTGTTGTTTGGTCCTTTTGGAGCAGACCTACATTTGTGAGGGACCAAACATGGAAAAATATTCTGTGCACATTTCAATGTGAGTGAAAATCAAAGGTGAGTAATGATCTTTGAGAAAAGAGAGACTCGTCTTCAAAGAGTTTAAAAAACCTTAAGGGTAGGCAGCGTTACATTGTCTTCAGGGGTAACTTTGCCTCAGTAACTACATTCACTACTCTTTTTCAAACGAAGGCTCCTGTGAAACCTGTATCAGACAAGACTACATTCTTCCCAACATCAAAACAGACTGACTGATAGATGGCATGAAGTTGATACTCACAAGATTAGGAGTGTATGAGACAGAACCTTGAGGGTCCAATTAGTGAACAGTAAAGCTGAGTGGTTCTGCGGCCGTTTTTATATCAATATCAAATCATTTCTGGGTAACAATGAAGTACCTTACTGTGATTGTTTTCAATTAAAATGGTCAAAATGAAACAAAAATAGCATCTTAGCAAAGATCAATTTCTCAAGGAAGAATTGTGCTAGTACTGTCTGAGAGTGGTCTGAGTGGGGAGGGGAAATGAGCTGTTATTGGTAGAAAGGTGTAGAACTCTCCTTATTGGTCTATTAACTAATTTACCGCATTGTGGTCACCGTGGAAGGCCAAAACTCCATCCCACCAAAACATGCTGAAATTTCAGGCTGTCTTTTCAAACAGCTCTTACACTTAAAGGGCATTATCATCATTTTAACAATTTCACAGTATTATTCTAACCTTAAAGTGTGAAAATATATATAAAACAATGGAAAATCACATTTTTGACTGCACTGGGCCTTTAAGGGTAACATAATCAAGCACTTAAAGGACACCATATTATAATCATATATCGTCCATGTGAGTGAATGTATTGCATCCATTCCCAAATACTGAGGAAGTAAATCTATTCTTACAGGACAACATAGTGTATATTATCTATTGAGAAGGTTATCCTTGACCAGCCACCTGTACAGACCAACAGACAAGCAAACAAGCAGAGCAACTGAAGGCACCGAGACAGGCAGCTTTCCCATTTTGGCTAGAGGGAGAAGTTAACCAGCGTCACCATAGAAACAAGGCTAAAAGTCTGGCATAGACCAGGACGATGTCCATTAATAAGAATGAATTCTGCGGCACAACACAACAATTACCAATGTTTCCATCCAAAAACAAGAGAGGGTGTTGTTTGAATTCCAGGGTAATGTAGCCACCCTGCCAAGACGAAGTAGCAAGGTTTCAGAGGAGAGTAAGTGGGAGGAATAAATACGGTCTATGCAATATGTTCTATGCCTCTAGTGAATAAGATGAGAAAAGCAAATGTGTGTGGCCAAAAGAAAGGGCTTGGACAAGTTGACCTTACTTCTTCTTGGTCCAGAATTGCTCATTCTCTGATATGATTTCAGAAACCAAATGGCGCCTAGCACCAGTGTTATCTAGCTAGGTACTATTTAGTATTCATGGGAATATTAGCGGTTAGCTGTGAAGCACCGATAGCTGATAAGAGTGCAGGCTAGCCAGTGGACCATGAAGCATTGAGATGTGTCTCTCGTCTAACACCCTTACCTCAGCCACTGCCTCCAAGAATCTGCTCTTATTGAGTTTACTTTTAAATTATTTAAACTTACAGTACTGTCCATAGCCAACAAAGAGTTTTTAGAAGTTGTGAGAGATACCAAAAAAAGCAGCAGTGTTATCTATATAGCTGAGCAAAGATTCAGACTGTACGAAAGGCTTTGAAGAAGGCCAGTGTCTGTCCTTGTTGATATGGAAGTACATCTTTCACATGTTTATGTCTAAAAACGCACTCTGTGACGATAATGTCATCTTTCAGGTTTATGCTAATTAGTAGTTTATACGGCAAGCTAGCTCCCGTTTTCAGTGTCATACAATTTCGGACATTTAGCCTTGTATTTGCATCAGATTATGTCCCCTAGTACTTTGTTTATATGCCCTGTAATTATATAGATGTATGCTATATTGTTTATGCAGTTATTACATTGGATTTCGCTGTTTAGAGGTATTCAAGTTCATTGTACAGTTGAAGCCCTGTACTGAAGATTGCGGTGCTATGCTTTGTAGTATACTGTAAGTGCAGCGGCACCCCTTTGATCTCTAATTAGTGTAGTCACGTTGTATGGCGCTGTATTGTCTTTTATAAAACTGGTTGTTTTGATACTGGATGCTGATTGTACTAGGAACGTTCCATCCGTACTGTAATGGCTATCACAGACCAGGCAATCCATGCCTACTAACAGTTCCATCTGAAAAGTATCATTCTTCAACCATTCTCCATAAGAATATCATGCTTTATGTTGCTGTCCCGAATCATCTCTTGTATTCATCTAAACTCGCACATTATTTCCCCTTGCTTCTAGCCTGGCATTTAGTTTGGTACTGTCTGCCTGTCCGATATTTCAATTTTGAATTTTGTACCATGCATAAAGTGAATGGTGCCCAGACGAGACAACTTTTTCTGAGCCAGTCAAAACAGCGCCTCAACGTCATTATCATGGACATATCCAAGTAAATGCCAATAGAAAAAAAGCTCAAACACGTGAAAATGCAGCTAGTGTATTGCCATTCCAGGGTCAATGTTTGACGTGACTGAGTTAGCTGAAGTTGGTTGGCTAGCTAGCTAAGAACGTTATCCAGCCTGGAAGAATGAAATTGTATGAATTGTATATTTTCATTGTTATTTTAATATCTTGGTAACAGTTTTATAGAAGCAATAAGGCACGCGAGGCAGTGCTGTATCATGAATACAGTCACTGGTAAATGGGTGAAAACAATGTTCACATCCCTGAAACTCCAGAATCAGTTCATAAAACACAGGCTTGATTTAGAAATGCATGAAAAAGACACTTGAAATATCTCAATAAAATAGAAGCTTTGCTTAACCTAGTATAGCATTAAGCCATTATAGCCATGTTATTATTACATGCATATTGCTTCTAGTATAGTGAATTAGATATTGTATTATGTTTATATGTCATTCACTATTGTATCTTTCTTTGTCTCTTTACTTGCAGACCACGCACACACTCTTAGTTATCACAAGCTGTCAATCAAAGCCTTAAAGTGCCCTGGCCCATGTACAACATACAATGTGCTGTGCTGTTCCGTGCCTGTATTGTGAATCTTCAGCATCATTAAACCACCTCGACCGCAATCCGCTGTCTTGTCTGTGCCCTTACCAGCACACGGGAGCTATCCACCAAAGTCCTCAGTTACACAGACGAATGGAGAAACATTAGTGATTACGTTATTCTATGATATTCAGAAGTCCAACCATTCTTCAGTTCTCAATTGCATTCTCAATTGAGTATTCCAATTGAGAATGCAAACAGCCAATACCATGCCAGCCTGGAGTATTCATTAGAAGAGGAGAAGTTTGACCTTTCTCCTGGGTCTTGATTACTGGAATGTTCAGCAAGTGTTGGGTACAACCTCTGAAGAGATACATCCAGAGACTCCCCACACTGAGTCACCTTTGAATGATCCAGCAAAAATCGAAAGACTATTAGCAAGATGTTCCTTTGACTTCCAATTTTGCATACCGGCAGCTACAGGGAAACCAAGTGAATTGTGTTGAACAATTCAGATATTTATCTTCCAATAACATCTGAGATACAGAAACTCACAAGAATATTGAGAAGTGAATACAACACTGTCTATAGGGGATATTGGAAATGGAAGAAATGTAGATGAATCTCCAGACAGACATTCATCATTTCATCCCTTCCTCAATCAAACAGTCATATTGAAATGGGATTATGTTCATGTGATGTTCTGTTGAACCTACTCAGTACACGAACACAATTTCATGTTAATCCCACCCAGGAACAAATGATCAGTGCAGACAATACAGAAATATCCATTCAAAATTATACAGAGGTCTGGGCTAAAATCAGAATCACTGCAGTTGTTAAGGTCACACACACACACGTGGTGAGTGCACACACATGCACAAACACACAGAATGATTGCCATTGGTCCTGAAGCACTGTTACTCTGGTATCATGTTGTCTAAAAGCAACACATGGTTCTTTATTAGCCTTGACAAGTCCAAGTATATAATATACAGAATTCTCACTCATACATTTCTCTGTATTGACTACTCGTATATTTCTCTGTACTGACTACTCATATATTTCTCTGTATTGACTACTCATACATTTCTCTGTATTGACTACTCGTATATTTCTCTGTACTGACTACTCATATATTTCTCTGTATTGACTACTCATACATTTCTCTGTATTGCCTACTCATACATTTCTCTGTATTGACTACTCATACATTTCTCTGTATTGACTACTCATACATTTCTCTGTATTGACTACTCATACATTTCTCTGTACTGACTACTCATACATTTCTCTGTATTGACTACTCATACATTTCTCTGTATTGACTACTCATACATTTCTCTGTATTGACTACTCATACATTTCTCTGTATTGACTACTCATCTATTTCCATTTCCTCATATTTTTCTACATTAAAATACGACCAAATATTAAAACAGAAGTTTAGCTTGACTATAATTTACACCAACTTCCAACAAAAACCCTAAAGTTAGGCATGTATGGTCTACAATGTTCCATCCATGCAAATACGTGAACATAGACATCAGTGAGCAGCAAAATTTTTACATCAGATTGGGTAGGATTGTGTTTCTTTATTGTCATTTTTTAAAACATAAATTATGAAAGCTTCAAAAACGATTCCCATCGGATTTTATAAAACTCAATATGCAGCGGCAGCCTACTGTGAGAAAAAACAGAGTAAAGCTTTAAAATATTCTGATGTCTGCATGAGAAATCTATTAGGCTATAAACTTGTCAGTGAGCAGCGAAAAGGATCGGACCCAAGCCCTCACTGCCAGAGCAAACATCTGTAGCCTATCCTGACCGTGTCTTGAATAAACGGTGCAGTTTCTTTTCTTAAAACGTATTTGAAATAGTATATTAGCATATTAGTCTATGATTTATGAATAACCCATACGCTAGAATAAAAGCCATACCTGCTCTTCATGCTTTTGAGTCACTTTCACCGGCGCATTTGGCTCCTTGGGAGAAGTCATGATAACTAACTACAGCAGTGAGATCACAGCTGTCAAGCCCAAACAGACAGGTGCGGAGTGCTGCGAACCGTGCCGCGCTTTCAATTTCAATGGAGAGAGAGAGAGAGAGAGAGAGAGAGAGAGAGAGAGAGAGAGAGAGAGAGAGAGAGAGAGAGAGAGAGAGAGAGAGAGAGAGAGAGAGAGAGAGAGAGAGAGAGAGAGAGAGAGAGAGAGAGAGAGAGAGAGAGAGAGAGAGAGAGAGAGAGAGAGAGAGAGAGAGAGAGAGAGAGAGAGAGAGAGAGAGAAAGAGAGCTCAAATACACACCAATCCTCAGAGATGTGACACAGATGACACCCTTTCTTGTCTTTACAGCAATGAAGGAGAAAATGAGTAGAATTCAGTCAACCAATCATCACTGCACCTGACTGCATACAATAGAATAGCTTCAGTGAGGAGATATTGACATTTGGTGAGCGGTCGAGCAATTCAGCTTTGCCTCCTTCCTCTTGTGTGTCATTATCATCATCATCAGCATCACACCTGTTCTCTGATCACTTCTGGATCAGTGATGCTGCTACTGAATGTGACTAATGAAACTTAGAGTGTAAATAAAAAATGTATTTCCAATATCCCCCTGCAGTAATTATATGGTAGATTGATGATGAGGGTAAAAGCGAAATGGTTAGAAGAAAAAAATAAAGATTTCTTAGGTCTTGTTTTGCTGATCTTTTGTCTTTATATGAATAATTCAATATTTTTAATTGAACTTATTAAGAGTCATCTACACTGTGCAACTAAGGTGTTCTTTGAATGATGCAACTATGCAAATAGGGTTGGAAAGAAAACCGAGAATAAAAAAAAATACAGGATTCATAAACACCATCACTGCACTTCCTTAAAATCTTTCTAATTTTGTCTCTCTCTTACAATCTTTAATTTATTTTCTGTAACACAATTAAGCCCAACTAATGAGACAATCCTTAATTTTTTATCACATTGACATTGTTAATTAATGTTGGCTCTGTTCCTTATCCACTCCTCTTCTCCTCCCTCCTAACTCTTCGCAAGTCTTAGGCTAATGAATGTTGAACCACGTTTTGCCCTCTATACTGTCCTGTGGTCCCTGTGCTGCCATTGTGTGCAGGGCCAGTGTCTGTTGCTTCGTGTTGTTTTCCCCATAGTACTCATGGAAGCACACAGTTCTGTCATTCAACCACAGAGCCTAATTTTAGCCCAGTCCAGCCCTCACCTCCTCCCCAATGAGCTGTGAGGACTGAGGAGCCTTCCGCTCTGAGACCCAATGTGTCACTACCTATTCAGCTCACTTTGAGCAGCCAGCACCCCAGCCCTATCACCAGCACTGAATCACGGGTCTGCATTGTTGGTGAAGTTGGTTAAAGTTTTAAGAATGAGAATATGAGGCCTTAAATGACCTTGGTTATTAGCCTTTTATTATTATGCTTTGCAGGTTGTTCTTTATCCATTTAAAGTGGTTCCAGTTGTTCATGCATCCATTTAGATCCACAGATTATGAGCCACTGGTGCTACAGAATTTAGTGAGGATTTCAAGAAGTTTAAAAGATTGGACTTTTCCTAACTTTATAAACTACTAATCATGTAGTCCGGTGGTCTGGTAAATAATATTGTGTACTGATTTCATTGATAAGCAGCTAATCTATTTGCAGGTTGAGGGAACACGTATCCTCACCTCTTGAGAGAGATGCTGAAGGTAAGGAAAGCTGAAACCTCAACTACAAAGCAATAACAACAAACATTTATACAGGTAATTTAGTCTAATTAATATGGCCTCCAGGGGGTTACTGCTGCATTCTGATTAGCCAATGTTAATGTTTGTGATGCTGACCATTGACAAAGGGTATTTTTGATAATGATTCAGTGATCTGGTGGTCCCTCAGTTGATGCCCCCATTCAGAGGTCAGAGAGTAACAGACAGTGACCGGGCTAACAAATGGGGCTTAGTTTTGGGGAACGTTATTACTTCTCCTCGTTATTTATGAGCTATGCAGACAACGGAAATGGGTCTTGAATGGATTACACCTCTCAAACCAATCTATAAACATGTGTTTACTCTTCAAGACCTCAGAGAACAAGCTGAATCATCATAATGATGTTTGTACTAATTACTAAGCAGAGTAGGCACCTCCTCCTGTCTCCTAAAGAGAAATATGGTTTTAGCATACATGGCAATCTAATTTAACGAGTATCAATAATTTATATATATTCCATTTATCAGATTTACGTATGGGTGGCACCGGAAATCTAACCCTGGTATACAAACTGTCAATCAAAGCCTTAAAGTGCCCTAGCCAATGTACTACATACAATACGCTGTGCTGAGTCATTAAAACTTCTTAAGGCTAAGGGGCACTATTTCCACTTCCGGATGAAAAGTGTGCCCTAAGTAAACTGCCTGCTACTCAGGCCCAGAAGCTAGGATATGCATATAATTGGTAGATTTGGATAGAAAACACAGTGAAGTTTGTAAAACTGTTACAATTATGTCTGTGAGTATAACAGAACTTATTTGGCAGGCGAAACCCCGAGGACAAACCATCCAGGAATTAATTTTTTTGAGGTCACTCTCTTTTCAATGGGTTTTCTATGTGGATCTAGATTTCTAAGGCACTTGCTTGCAGTTCCTATCGCTTCCACTAGATGTCAACAGTCTTTAGAAATTGGTTGATGTTTTTCCTTTGAGAAATGAAGAAGTAGGGCTGTTCAGAACGAGGGTCGAGTCTAGTGTACTGTTGTGGTTGGGGCGCGCCACCTGAAAGCTCGCTCCACTTTGTTTTTGTCCGGTATTGAACACAGTTTATTCCGTCTTAAATTTTATCGATTATTTTTCTTTAAAAATACCTAAAGTTGGATTAGGAAAGTTGTTTGAAATGTTTAGATCAAGTTTACAGGTAACTTATTAGATACTTTGCAGTCATGTTGTGCGAGTTGGAACCGGTGTATTTTCTGAATCAAACGTGCCAAATAAATTGACATTTGGGGATATAACGACAGAATTTATCGAACAAAAGGTCCATTTGTGATGTTTAATGGACATATTGGAGTGCCAACAGAAGATCTTCAAAGGTAAGGCATGAATTATATCGTTATTTCTGACTTTTGTGTCGTGCCTGGCGGGTTGAAATGTGATTTTGATGTGTTTGTTTGATGGGGTGCTGTGCTCAGATAATAGCATGGTTTGCTTTCGGCGTAAAGCCTTTTTGAAATCTGACACTGTGGCTGGATTAACAAGGAGTTCATCTTTAAACCGATGTATAGCACTTGTATGATTTATGAATTATTATTATGAGTATTTCTGTTTTTGAATTTGGCGCACTGCTATTTCACTGGGTGTTGTCAAATCGGCGCGCAAAGGGATCACTAAGAAGTTAAACCACCTCGACCATAATCCTCTGTCTTGTCATCTGTGCCCTTACCAGCATTCTGGAGCGAACACAGAGTAAAACCTAACCTAAAGAATATACGGTCCAACTGAGCCATACAGTACCACATTTATGAAGCACTCACAATAAATACACATAATTAATATCATCATTCTACAGAGCATTCTTCAAATCAAATCAAACTTTATTTGTCACATGCGCCGAATACAACAAGTGCAGACTTTACCATGAAATGCTTACTTACAAGCCCTTAACCAACAGTGCAGTTCTTCCACAGTAAGTTGAGTCTGAATACAAAGTGTGTGGCCACGCAGCCCCTTGAGAAACACTGTTGTATAGTAGTATAAATAGTTTCCGTTCCTTCCCATCAGACACTCTGTTTGTACTGGGCTGCCTGCATCTCATTCACTCTGTGGAACGTCTCTGAAAACTCCATAGAGATATCTCTAAAGTGAGATCCCGGTAGTACAGCCTGCATGCCTGCTTATTTCTATTAAACTGATGCTCTTCTTTCTCATGGTCATGGAAGCATACTCCCTGTTAATGTAGATTCAGAGCCAATCTCAGCAGAGCGACTGCCCTCTTGCACCAGTCAAATGTGGGGAAATGGTAAACACGCCCCTCTAGAGAGTAGAGTAGGGAACATAAGCCTGACTCAGTGATGGGAGCTTGAAATAGAAACAAACCAATATTAGTGAGGAACTTTTCTAGGCTATATGTGTGGGTAGGTGATAACTACATGTATAAATATATTTCCTAGTTCTATAAACATAGTTCACTCCTAATGTTGATTCAAGGAGATGTCATATTTTCAAAATATTGTTGTATTGTGTTTGAGGCTATATAGGCTCAATAAAGCAGATTATTTTAATTTTACCTTTATTTAACTAGGAAAGTCAGTTAAGAACAAATTCTTATTTACAATGGCCTCCCGGGGAACAGTGGGTTAACTGCCTTGTTCAGGGGCAGAACGACAGATTTTTACCTTGTCAGCTCAGGGACTCGATCCAGCAACCTTTCAGTTACTGACCTAACGCTCGAACCACTAAGCTACCTGCTGCCCCATATTAACGTATTCCCTTTTCCAAACCTGCACTGCCTGAATCAAATCAGTCTTTTTGCAACGAGAAAACATCAATGTGCCTCATAAAGTTAGGCTATTGGAATCATAACTAAATAACATTTCATCAGGGAGTGTGTGCTTGTTCAAAACGTATTTTAATAACCACATAATTAACCTTTATTTATGGACAATGTTGTCATGGAAACTAAGTACAGATGTAATGTGTAGTGAAAGAAGTAACCTTCCGGCTACTCCGGAACTAGTCTAGTGTTTTCATAAAGCATACGGTAAAAGCAGAACGATAGGATTGTTAAACCTGGCAGCACAGACAGCCTGGTAAGACAACGGTGAGAACTGGGAAACTTCAGATAACGCTGAAATGTGTGGATATTTTAACTGACGGGGCCATACTTCAGTGACACCAAAGGTAAGATAGTTCAACATTTCAGCCCCCACCTTGAACAATCAGTGATGGACAGCAGTTTGCAGAACCAAAAAATTGCAAACTGTGGACAGCTCCCATTGACAGATTTCAGCACCACATGAGATGGACAGCTCCCATTGACAGATTTCAGCACCACATGAGATGGACAGCTCCCATTGACAGATTTCAGCACCACATGAGATGGACAGCTTAATTGACAGATTTCTGCACCACATGAAATGGACAGCAAATGCACCGCTTCACTGGCAGCAGTGGAAGACTTCAGCAGATCAGTGCAAGGTCTGTTGTGGAACTAGCTCCTTCTATAGCTCCTCAAATCAATCAAATATAGCTTGTCATAACCAAACAGCTATACTCATAATCTGTTTGACATCTGTAGCATACACTATGCAGCATACGCTATTTCAAACAGGTTGTTGCTTAACAAATGTACAAAATGGTAAATAGATCAAAATGAATAAATCTCATAATTACGGGAGGAATTCAGAATGCCGCAGTGACACAATGCAAGGTGTGTATAAGACTTAAAACTTCTCTCTCTTCACCCTGTTTTTTTGTTACTTCCATTAATACATGCCCTCTAGTCATTCACTGAGGCACCAAAACACTGCTAAAAGATAAAAGCAAATGGATCCTAAATACTCAGTGTCCTAATCATTACCTACAATTTATTTGGAACCACATTGCTTTACGGACAGAGGGATGTGGTTGCATTTGGACCATAAACCCCCTGAATTAAAAACAAAACACTGCTGATACAGTGGAGTGGGCCAGACAACAACAGACAGGCCGAGCCAAACGACAGCAGAGCCTCAGACACAGTGACGGGTGGAGGGATTGATTATCACAGCCTAGGTAGGTGCCTGGCAACATCTATCTTCATCCTCCAGCAGACAGAAGGGAGCAACAACAGAACAGACATTCACATTTAATTGGAGAAATCTAACAATGATGGGTCAAGGGAGGCCAGGGGAGACTTTTCTAGCCGTTTGAAAATGAAAATACCATTAGGCATCTAAGCATGCATACACAATGGCTGTCTGGAGCTACATTTTGGTTGATTTATTCCTATTATGTTTCCTATTCGTCCAAGAACACATTTATAGCAGTGGTCCTAACACTAGAACCTTCATATTGTGTTGACCAGCATGTCTGTCCATGATCAGTCAATCCACAGTGCTGCCCCAGCATGTCAGTCCATGATCAGTCAATCCACAGTGCTACCCCAGCATGTCAGTCCATGATCAGTCAATCCACAGTGCTGCCCCAGCATGTCAGTCAGTCCATGATCAGTCAATCCACAGTGCTACCCCAGCATGTCAGTCAGTCCATGATCAGTCAATCCACAGTGCTACCCCAGCATGTCAGTCCATGATCAGTCAATCCACAGTGCTACCCCAGCATGTCTGTCCATGATCAGTCAAGCCACAGTGCTACCCCAGCATGTCAGTCCATGATCAGTCAATCCACAGTGCTGCCCCAGCATGTCAGTCAGTCCATGATCAGTCAATCCACAGTGCTACCCCAGCATGTCAGTCCATGATCAGTCAATCCACAGTGCTACCCCAGCATGTCTGTCCATGATCAGTCAAGCCACAGTGCTGCCCCAGCATGTCAGTCCATGATCAGTCAATCCACAGTGCTACCCCAGCATGTCAGTCCATGATCAGTCAATCCACAGTGCTGCCCCAGCATGTCAGTCAGTCCATGATCAGTCAATCCACAGTGCTGCCCCAGCATGTCAGTCCATGATCAGTCAATCCACAGTGCTACCCCAGCATGTCAGTCCATGATCAGTCAATCCACAGTGCTGCCCCAGCATGTCAGTCCATGATCAGTCAATCCACAGTGCTACCCCAGCATGTCAATCCATGATCAGTCAATCCACAGTGCTACCCCAGCATGTCAGTCCATGATCAGTCAATCCACAGTGCTACCCCAGCATGTCAGTCCACGATCAGTCAGTCCACAGTGCTACCCCATCATGTATGCTAGCGCCGTCCAGTGATCACCAAGGGAAGCCACACACTTGCATGTTGGTCAGCAGTATTTAACAAACGTATTATCATTTGATGACCCAATCTACATAGTGGAGATACATTACCACTTATTCATGACACAGGCAGTTTAGCTATTGATGCAGAAACTAAGACATACTATGGGAATATCCCATAAATAGCAGGATTACAGTAAGAGTCCCTGGTTGAAATTGTTTCCACTTCACATTTACAAAAGAAATGCATGACATCTTTGATTCAAATGAGATGATCTGACTAAAGTGGGCAATCTAAACACGTAAGGATGGGAATTGGATGGTCATTACTGATTAGTCATGCCTGACCTGTGTCTCGAAATTCCTGTCTGTCACGTGAACTGATGGAGATGGTGGTTACTCCTGGAGAATAAAGCCATGTTTTACTTAGCTCCTGTACGCTGCCTCTGTTAGGGACAAACCTGTCTAGACTGATGTTACATAAAGAGCCATGTCACCGTGGTAACTGATGTCCAGCTGTACAGGGTCATTAAAGAGACAGACAGAGCAGGGAGTGTGCGGGGGAGAGGAGACAAAGGCCTTGCCAGCGGTGTGATAGCTGATCATTATCATCATCTGCTCTCCTCACTCCACTGACATCACAGTCCAAAGGGGTATCTGTACCCCCGCACACTGATCTGTACCCCCGCACACTGATCTGTACCCCCGCACACTGATCTGTACCCCCGCACACTGATCTGTACCCCCGCACACTGATCTGTACCCCCCGCACACTGATCTGTACCCCCGCACACTGATCTGTACCCCCGCACACTGATCTGTACCCCCGCACACTGATCTGTACCCCCGCACACTGATCTGTACCCCCGCACACTGACCTGTACCCCCGTACACTGATCTGTACCCCCGCACACTGATCTGTACCCCCCGCACACTGACCTGTATCCCCGCACACTGACCTGTACCCCCGTACACTGATCTGTACCCCCGCACACTGACCTGTATCCCCGCACACTGACCTGTACCCCCGTACACTGATCTGTACCCCCGCACACTGATCTGTACCCCCCGCACACTGACCTGTACCCCCGTACACTGATCTGTATCCCCGCACACTGATCTGTACCCCCGCACACTGATCTGTACCCCCGCACACTGACCTGTACCCCCGTACACTGATCTGTACCCCCGCACACTGATCTGTACCCCCCGCACACTGATCTGTACCCCCCGCACACTGACCTGTACCCCCGTACACTGATCTGTATCCCCGCACACTGATCTGTACCCACGCACACTGATCTGTACCCCCGCACACTGACCTGTACCCCCGCACACTGACCTGTACCCCCGCACACTGACCTGTACCCCCGCACACTGACCTGTACCCCGAACACTGACCTGTACCCCCGTACACTGATCTGTACCCCCGCACACTGATCTGTACCCCCGCACACTGATCTGTACCCCCGCACACTGACCTGTATCCCCGCACACTGACCTGTACCCCCGCACACTGACCTGTACCCCCGCACACTGACCTGAACCCCCCGCACACTGACCTGTACCCCCCGCACACTGATCTGTACCCCCGCACACTGACCTGTACCCCCGCACACTGACCTGTACCCCCGCACACTGACCTGTACCCCCGCACACTGCCCTGTATCCCCGCACACTGACCTGTACCCCCGCACACTGACCTGTACCCCCCGCACACTGACCTATACCCCCCGCACACTGACCTGTATCCCCCGCACACTGACCTGTATCCCCCGCACACTGACCTGTACCCCCGCACACTGACCTGTACCCCCCGCACACTGACCTGTACCCCCGCACACTGACCTGTACGTCCGCACACTGACCTGTACCCCCCGCACACTGACCTGTGCCCCCCGCACACTGACCTGTACCCCCCGCACACTGACCTGTACCCCCGCACACTGACCTGTACCCCCCGCACACTGACCTGTACCCCCGCACACTGACCTGTACCCCCCGCACACTGACCTGTACCCCCGCACACTGACCTGTACCCCCCGCACACTGATCTGTACCCCCGTACACTGACCTGTACCCCCGCACACTGACCTGTATCCCCGCACACTGACCTGTACCCCCGCACACTGACCTGTACCCCCCGCACACTGACCTGTACCCCCGCACACTGACCTGTACCCCCGCACACTGACCTGTACCCCCGCACACTGACCTGTAACCCCGCACACTGACCTGTACCCCCCGCACACTGACCTGTACCCCCCGCACACTGACCTGTACCCCCCCGCACACTGACCTGTACCCCCGCACACTGACCTGTACCCCCCGCACACTGACCTTTACCCCCGCACACTGACCTGTACCCCCCGCACACTGACCTGTACCCCCGCACACTGACCTGTACCCCCCGCACACTGACCTGTACCCCCGCACACTGACCTGTACCCCCGCACACTGACCTGTACCCCCGCACACTGACCTGTAACCCCGCACACTGACCTGTACCCCCCGCACACTGACCTGTACCCCCCGCACACTGACCTGTACCCCCCGCACACTGACCTGTACCCCCCGCACACTGACCTGTACCCCCGCACACTGACCTGTACCCCCGCACATTGACTCGGTACCGGTACCCCCTGTATATAGCTTGTTTATGTTACTTTATTGTGTTACTTTTTATTTCATTTTGTATTTTTTACTTTAGTTTATTTAGTAAATATTTTCTTAACTCTATTTCTTAAACTGCATTGTTAGTTAAGGGCTTGTAAGTAAGAATTTCACGGTAAGTTCTACACCTGTTGTATTCGGTGGATGTGACAAATAACGATTTGATTTGATCCGTCCAGACAACAACCACTTTAAACCATCTATGGCCAAACACACTATGCACTTTCTGTGGCTGAAACAGCGTTGAGGGTCATCTTAAAGGACAGATTAGACCTATTGGCTTGTATGTTAAAGGTGTGTGTGCGTGGATGTGTGTACTCATGGACAAAATAACGGCTGTATAAAGAACCAACTCAATGCACAACTGCAGCCCACTCGTGTAACACACAGTGTGCCTTCAAACATTCCCTGAATTAGACCCTGTGGATCAGTGAGGTAGTTGTGAAGCGTCTCAAGGTTCCGATGCTGTGGCTGCAGGAAAAAACAACCTGTTCCCACGGTAACCACCAGACTAGGCCAGCTGTCTGACAAATCCAGCCATAGTTGAGTCTGTCACGTTCCCCACGCCCTTTGGCGTTACTCCATCTGTCCGTCACTGACCACCCCCTCGCCTGACCTTCCCTGGCTGTTTGGATTTTCACACCGCGCACCTTCACTTTACAATTGGCAGCACGCAACACCTTCTTGAGCTGCCGCTCCATTCCAGTTTACCATGTGCATATTGGCAGAGTGAAAGCACTGAGCAGCTCCATCTCCCATCCACAGCTCTTCTGTTCTGCATCTTGGCAGGGGTATACCGGTATCCCTTCATATAGCCTCACTATTGTTATTTTATTGTGTTACTTTTTATTATTTTTACTTTAGTTTATTTGGTCAATCTTTTCTTAACTATTTCTTGAACTGCATTGTTGGTTAAGGGCTTGTAAGTAAGCATTTCACGGTAAGGTCTACACTTGTTGTATTCACCGCATGTGACAAACAAAGTTTGATTTGATTTTAAAGTCTGAAAGAGAACATTAAACTAGCGAGATGGGGGAGGATTGGCATAGTTCATCACAGTTCATCTGTATTCTAAAAGGTCGTCCATTCAGTGCTGTAAAAACATGCACTTCCATCTGTCATGTAATAATGAGAGGGAGAGAAGTTTCGAAAAGAGAGTTTGAGTAGGCGCTTTTCTCATCGCTCAGTAATTAGAGAAAGGTAATTAACAAGTCTATGGCTCCTTCATCAAGCTCATTATCTCATTTTTACCATCAGGGGCATTTCGCAGGGAAATCATTAATCTGCCTCGAATGTCTGTCTCTCATACACTCATATACGCATGCACACACACTCACATACGTGTATATACAGTACACGCGCGCACACGCACAGTACGTGCACACACGAGTATGTACTAGCACACACACACACATGCAAACACACACACACAGTACTAATATCCAATGGTCATTTCATTGAGTAGGTTTTTTGCCACCTTGTGTGTAATTGCATGACTTTTTGTACAGTAGGCCTGTACGAGAGTTTGATGTGAGAGTGCCTTTAGGTACAAAGCAACTTTTACAAAGCTTTGTGTGTGTTCAGTTGTGGAGTGAAAGATTTTGGTCTGATGATTGCAGCTTTACACTGTTACAGAGGGCTCTGCTCACCCATGTGTAGTCTCTAGTCCCCATAAACCAACACAGGCTTCTAGCCCGACTGCATAATCTCTCACTGGTTTTGTTTACTTATGTTATGACTCCACTGATGGCTCCTTCGTCTCGCGCTTCTCTCCTGTCCTCACCTAGCGTGGGGAAAGCCAGGAGCAGACAGAGAAATGTGCCATCTCTTCCATCTCGGTCATGAATATTTCATAACAGCAACTTTTGTGGAATAGTTTAGTTCCAAGGGGAAAAAGACCCAAGAGGACCTCTTAGCAATTTACTGCAAAGTAATCAAGAAATAAACAGTTGTTGTTTTGCCCAAATGGGTATTAAGGGTATTAACCCAAACAGTTAAATCAAATCGAAGGCAATCAAACTCTTAAACACAACTCATGACAGAAGAAACATCACTAAATCACTGTAGCTTTTATGTTGAGTGCCTTTAAAGCAAGAAGAGGTTTTCCAAATAACATGGACAAGTATTTCAGAAGCAAAACACCAAGAATTCCAAAGACACCTGGGGCCTGTTCAGCATGGTGCAACGTTACAAAACGGTCAGACAGAATTGTACTGTGTAGAACAGATATGTTTGTCTTTCAGGTAGAATAGGGAATCGTGTCGGTCAGCTCTATTCTCTACATTACTACCCTGCAACATTTAAACGGTAGTCCTGACAGCAAAAAACAATCCAAAGGTAAAACGATCTGCAAACGTTCACCTCACTAAAGCCACCCCTGATCCACACAAACTCTTCATCATGACTCAGCACTCATTAAAGGGCCATTAACCCATCTGCTGTTATAGTGACATAAACCAGACTTATGGGCCTCATCAACTTTATTCCTCCCCATCAACTGCTTACAATAGAGCCGTAAAACACGAATGATGCCAAAGGACCTTTAAAATCAAAGCTATTTATTGGCAAGTAGTTACCATGGTAATCTAGCATGGCGTGAGCACAACAACAGCAATAAAATATGAATGAATAGTAACAGGGGGCTTTGCAGTGGCAGGTCAAGGATATAATACATTATCTACAGCAGAAAAACATTGCCTGTCAAACGTAGCATTCCAAACCTGACAATGACCATAGGAGTTGGCAAGACAGCACAAACAGATCTTGGACCAGGCTAAAAGAACGTGCAGCACTTCAGGAATAAGATGAAATCCAGGTGAGACTCAAGGAGCAGAAAGTTCTTGATCAATCTTAAAACACAAGTTAACAGAGCCTGGTTCGTGTCTGTATGTGAGGGGAAATAAAGCTAAATATATCTTGGGGCAGAGTCAAGGGCATGACGAAGAATATATCCATACAAAATGTCCTCCGTAATTACTGTTCAACGAGAGGAAGAAGCATGGTCAAGGATAACCATAGAACCCAACATAGGGTTGGGCATAAAGGAGAATCCGGTGTAGGCAAATTCAATGCTGTAGACTAAGTATTATATCAGATTTAATCCTTTAAAAAAAGTATTATCGATGTGGGAAGTTTTGAAAGCCTCTCTCACATTTGTACTCAGCTCTCTCTCATTCAGTCAGGGGCGCAACTTTGGTTTCAGAAGTGGAGGGGACAAATATATATATATATACATTTTTTATCCAGTCGGATAAACACTTCAAACAGCCTACCTGACTGCTCTGAGGCGTCTGCATGGTCCTAAAGCACACCATTGACTTGTTTTGTATCATATTCCAATCATATTCCAACAAAAATGCAATTTCAGAATGTGGGGCGGACATGTCCCGTCCCCGTCCCCAGTGAAAGTTGCACCCCTGCATTCAGTAGTAACATTACCTCTTCTCTACAGACCCAACGAAAACACCACCAAACACACACACAAACATGACGCAAATAATGTTTCACAGAACAAAGACAATCCCACTTGTGAACATCAATGAGCCACACAGCATCGTGGCAAAGCCAAATCTCTCCGGAGTTTGGACATATACATATGAAATGTTCAGTCATATCACAATATCAAAGCAACAGAGATGACAAAACCCTGGGATGTTGCACTGGAAATACCAACAGATCAGTATCAGCACAGCACAGCATATTAACATGAGGTGATCAAAATTACAGAGGATATAGTCTCCATACGTGAGTCCTCACCGCACCTTGTTGGCCTGAGTTTGGCCAGCCTATTTTGGCCAATAGCCTGCTGACTTTCGTATCTGCTCAGGACTGGTAGTATATGTCGAGGAGCAGCCAATAGTTTTACAGTTTGGTCAGGTACAGTTGAATCACAAATGAGGCAATATGAGGTCCATGCACTCTGGCAAAATATGGAGCAGCTCTTAGCACCAAGAAACCTTCATTGGAATAGTAATACAATATTAATCAGGAGAATGCATTAGAGTAAGCATTGTAAATGTATTAGGATATGCATGAGAGGATTTCCAATGGTTGAAAAAAACGAAATGGTATTACAAAGGATGAGAAGGTCTAATTCACTTGGAGTCATAATAAACATAAAACATAAAGCTTTACTACATACTTTGAGCTGGGGTGTAATCATTACTCTCTAATCATTACTCAAAATATTCTGGTTTGCAACAAAAAGCAGAGTTGTTATTGGACAGATTCAGGTAGGTCCCTCTGTTTGCTGAATCTGCCCAATTGAAACGCTAGGAATGTTTTGCAACTGTTTGGAGTAATGATTATACCCCTGCTGACTATGCATGTTAAGGTATTATCTAAGAGAAGCACATTACAGAAACGTGATTGTTTACCACAACTTATACCCATGGATATGGTCCATTATGATACACTGTACATCACTACCCACTTAAGGGATCCTTCACTGTAAGTGTCCTTTGGGGTATTTCAAAACTGTAAAACTATATTTGTGAGAAGGTTGGGGGCTCTGAAATGTCCGTACTCTGTCTCTTCTAGCTTATATGGCAGGGCATTCTTCACATAAAAACGTGATGCTCTAATGGTAAACATCAGGTAAGAATTGTTCTTAGTACTGTTTTTCTTTTCGAGCAAAGAAGATTATTAGGACAACATGACGACTCCTTTTATGTTAGCTTCTCTATACAATACCTTTGTGCCCACCTAGCTTTGAATTTCAGCAATAAGGCCATCTGTGTTGCTACAACAGTAAATACCCAGCCCCTATTATCTCGGCTGGGGAAGCATTGTTTTTAATTACTGTGCAACTTGTTTCTGGAATGTGCAGCAGAATTGTTTACATTCCATTTATTTTATGTGCAATAAAATATAGACAACTGTACCAAAGCTCATTTGTTGGAGAAACATATATCTTCAAAGTGAGAATGTGACAACAAACACCTGAAATATTTGACTGAGGGAAAAGGATAGATCACGCTGACAAATGTCTCAACTATCTGAGACAGTTAATTGCAAGTCATAACACCCATACTTCAACCAATATACTAACAATCTTGGTAATACATCAAGCTAACACAAAATCAGGCCAACATTATGTTCCCAAATCCATACAAATCCATCTGCAAAGCCCTAAATATCAGAGAAATAAAAATCTAGGAACATCACAGTTGTCAAAGCTATAAATTCACACCAAGAACAAATGTATAAGTAGAGAGGCCAAACTCACCTTCCACACTCTTTCCACTCTGGATAACTTACGAGTTTTCATTCCAAGTGTTAGGAAGGGCTGTTAGCATGAGCCAGAGACTGAGCAGAGTGATATGGACTGGCTGAGTGAAGCTGAGTCAAGATCTGTCCATAGTGGAGACACACCTTAGCCCATCATGGTGAGAGCCTTCATACACTCAGCGATTCAGCATAAAATCCCCAAGCCTCACATTAACAAACTGTGTGTGTGTGTGTGTGTGTGTGTGTGTGTGTGTGTGTGTGTGTGTGTGTGTGTGTGTGTGTGTGTGTGTGTGTGTGTGTGTGTGTGTGTGTGCATAAGTGTGTGTGTGTGTGTGTGTGTGTGTGTGTGTGTGTGTGTGTGTGTGCTAGAGAGTATGTTTGTATTCAGTCCAGCTTAGCTCAGCAAGACACCGAGACACAGCCCTCCTTTCTCAAGTGTAGACAAGCGTCATCGTAAGGACCCCCTGTTGAGCTAGCCAACAGCGGCTAGAACGTGACACCCATCCTATCAAACTAAAGCAGGTCAGGTCAGTATACAGAGTGACTCTACAGTATAAGATAGAACTAGCTGTCTGACGGCTACAAATGGCCATTCACACACACACACACACACACACACACACACACACACACACACACACACACACACACACACACACACACACACACACACACACACACACACACACACACACACACACACGCACACACACACACACACACGCACACACACACACAATGCTGAAACACAACACTATGGGAGTCTATGGGACATAGCCAGCCATGCAGGCTCTCAGCTCAGCATCATCTCTTTCACAACAATCAGCACTAAGTCACTTACCAGGGCCATTATCTCACTCTCCCCATTCAGCCAAGATCAGCATAACACTCCACACCACACCACACAGCAACAGCCCAGCCACTTTACAGCTGCTCAATACCCTCTGTGGGCTGGGATGTTTATCCTTTCTGCTTACGTGTCCCTCTCCTTCTCATCTACCAGGGGGAATTCACCTGAACTCTGGGGTCGGCCGTCTCGCACTCACCGTTTATGAATGCAATTAAATAATGATCCATACTGAGCTAGGTTTAGCTAGGCTCAGTGGTGGCTGTTTGTTTCTGAATGGGTTTAATAGAAATGCATCGGTACTGTATTGTCAGTATAGTTGTACATCCTGTACAAGGTAGAATAGGACTACTAGTCTTTCTCAATCACTGCGGATTACCAATACAACACTGTGATTGCTATCAGTGCGAATAAAAATGTAACTTTCCCATTGTAAGAGTCTGACATGTTTATCTTTATGAGTGTAGCATTTAGTGAAGTAAGGATTCATCCAGACATGATAGAACTGTTCACTTCAAATTAGAGTAGTGAAACGGCTCTACTCAATAAAGAGTTGTTTCACACTGAGGCTCGACAGTCCTCTGGTCCAAGCACTGCTCCATTACCCACACACTAACTTGCCAGTTGGTCACAACCACTGTTCCCTCTAATTTTTTTGGCACTTAGCAAATTTCAGGTCTGCTGAGCGCAAACTGAAACATTGTGAAAATTCTGTGCAACTTCCGGGGCATGTTTACTGTGAACACTAAGGCTGTACCTGCTTTAAGTTACAGTTTCAGACAGTGGTCAAGTGGGCTACTGTGGCTATTTGATCATAATGTAAGACTACCAGAGTGGCCTACCATCAAAAACAATGGAGAAAATGCATCCCATAACATTTTAACATGGAAATAGCTGTTCTATCATTCAGCCTACAGTAGCAGCCAATGTGTTGTGTTCAATGTAAGCCTACCGGGCTTGACATTAACCTGTTTATCCACTTGCCCTTCAAACAAGGAGGTGACTGAACATTGTGTTGTTTGATGCAAGAAACCACTTTACTAAATAAAATGCATTATTATTCCCATACCATTATTACAGAGAATCAGACAAATTAGGCTACCCTCTGCCTATTGGCTACTTAGCTTATTCAAGCCTGTCTCAAAATGCAACACTGCCACTTTAAGACATTAAAAAAAGCTCTTTACTGGACTCGCTTTTCAAAGATGCCTAGAAATGTAGACGTTTTGTGCTCTTGTAGGACACAATTAGCTATAACTGGGCTAATAACTCACTAACTAGCAAAGAATATGAACAAATGTGCACACGTGGCTACATGCAGCTTGTGCTTTGATCTCAAAACAAGGGATATAGTCCCGACCATTCATACGGTAAATACAGTCCAGTTTAAAGTGAACGGCACAAATCGATATATGGCAATGGACTATTTGCATATAGGCCTACTGCAGCTCTGATTGGTTATGGTGCACAGGTCTGTGGAGTACAGGCCTGTGTTGTGCCTGTCAATGCAATAGAATCCTACTCTGATGCGCTCTGACTACAACAAAATCTCTCGCATAGTTTGTTTTGTTTCGGTATGTTGCATTGAAAGTGGCTAATATTGCATTGATTTGATCACAATTCCCACAGAAAAGGGAAACGTTGATAGTGTTAATGGGGAAAACTCTAGAAAGTTGAGTGGAATTCAATCTCGTGTGTCTCTGCACGGCCTGATATTTCTTCTGCCGGGGAGCTGCACACCTGTGCACCCAAGTAAATCAAATCAAATCAAATCAAAGTGTATTTGTCATGCGCCGAATACAACAGGTGTAGACCTTACAGTGAAATGCTTACTTACAGGCTCTAACCAATAGTGCAAAAAAGGTATTAGGTGAACAATAGGTAAGTAAAAAAATAAAAACAATAGTAAAAAGACAGTGAAAAACAGTAGTGAGGCTATATACAGTAGCGAGGCTACATACAGACACCGGTTAGTCAGGCTGATTGAGGTAGTATGTACATGTACTGTAGATATAGTTAAAGTGACTACAGCGGCTGAAGTGAAAACAGAGCAACCACAAGGAGGATGTACAGTTGAAGTCGGAAGTTTACATACACTTACGTTGGAGTCATTAAAACTAGTTTTTCAACCACTCCACAAATTTCTTGTTAACAAACTATAGTTTTGTCAAGTCGGTTAAGACATCTACTTTGTGCATGACACAAGTCATTTTTCCAACAATTGTTTACAGACAGATTATTTCACTTAAAATTCACTGTATCACAATTCCAGTGGGTCAGAAGTTTACATACACTAAGTTCACTGTGCCTTTAAACAGCTCAGAAAATTCCAGAAAATGATGTCATGGCTTTAGAAGCTTCTGATAGGCTAATTGACATCATTTAAGTCAATTGGAGGTGTACCTGTGGATGTACATCATGGGAAAATCAAAAGAAATACGCCAAGACCTCAGAAAAAAAATTGTAGACCTCCACAAGTCTGGTTCAACCTTGGGAGCAATTTCCAAACGCCTGAAGGTACGATGTTCATCTGTACAAACAATAGCACGCAAGTACAGTGAGGGAAAAAAGTATTTGATCCCCTGCTGATTTTGTACGTTTGCCCACTGACAAAGAAATGATCAGTCTATAATTTTAATGGTAGGTTTATTTGAACAGTGAGAGACAGAATAACAACAACGAAAAATCCAGAAAAACGCATGTCAAAAATGTTCTAAATTGATTAGCATTTTAATGAGGGAAATAAGTATTTGACCCCTCTGCAAAACTTGACTTAGTACTTGGTGGCAAAACCCTTGTTGGCAATCACAGAGGTCAGACGTTTCTTGTAGTTGGCCACCAGGTTTGCACACATCTCAGGAGGGATTTTGTCCCACTCCTCGTTGCAGATCTTCTCCAAGTCATTAAGGTTTTGAGGCTGACGTTTGGCAACTCGAACCTTCAGCTGGGATTAAGGTCTGGAGACTGGCTAGGCCACTCCAGGACCTTAATGTGCCACTCCTTTGTTGCCTTGGCCATGTGTTTTGGGTCCTTGTCATGCTGGAATACCCATCCACGACCCATTTTCAATGCCCTGGCTGAGGGAAGGAGGTTCTCACCCAAGATTTGACGGTACATGGCCCCGTCCATCGTCCCTTTGATGCGGTGAAGTTGTCCTGTCCCCTTAGCAGAAAAACACCCCCAAAGCATAATGTTTCCACCTCCATGTTTGACGGTAGGGATGGTGTTCTTGGGGTCATAGGCAGCATTCCTCCTCCTCCAAACACGGCGAGTTGAGTTGATGCCAAAGAGCTCCATTTTGGTCTCATCTGAACTCAACACTTTCACCCAGTTGTCCTCTGAATCATTCAGATGTTCATTGGCAAACTTCAGACAGGCATGTATATGTGCTTTCTTGAGCAGGGGGACCTTGCGGGCGCTGCTGGATATCAGTCCTTCACGGCGTAGTGTGTTACCAATTGTTTTCTTGGTGAGTATGGTCCCAGCTGCCTTGAGATCATTGACAAGATCCTCCCGTGTAGTTCTGGGCTCATTCCTCACCGTTCTCATGATCATTGCAACTCCACGAGGTGAGATCTTGCATGGAGTCCCAGGCTGAGGGAGATTGACAGTTCATTTGTGTTTCTTCCATTTGTGAATAATCACACCAACTGTTGTCACCTTCTCACCAAGCTGCTTGGCAATGGTCTTGTAGCCCATTCCAGCCTTGTGAAGGTCTACAATCTTGTCCCTGACATCCTTGGATAGCTCTTTGGTCTTGGCCATGGTGGAGAGTTTGGAATCTGATTGATTGATTGCTTCTGTGGACAGGTGTCTTTTATACAGGTAACAAGCGGAGATTAGGAGCACTCCCTTTAAGAGTGTGCTCCTAATCTCAGCTCGTTACCTGTATTAAAGACACCTGGGAGCCAGAAATCTTTCTGATTGAGAGGGGGTCAAATACTTATTTCCCTCATTAAAATGCAAATCAATTTATAACATTTTTGACATGCGTTTTCCTGGATTTTTTGTTGTTGTTATTCTGTCTCTCACTGTTCAAATAAACCTACCATTAAAATTATAGACTGATCATTTCTTTGTCAGTGGGCAACAGAATCAGCAGGGGATCAAATACTTTTTTCTCTCACTGTATAAACACCATGGGACCACGCAGCCGTCATACTGCTCAGGAAGGAGACGCGTTCTGTCTCCTAGAGATGAACGTACTTTGGTGCGAAAAGTGCAAATCAATCCCAGAACAACAACAAAGGACCTTGTGAAGATGCTGGAGGAAACAGGTACAAAAGTATCTATATCCACAGTAAAACAAGTCCTATATCAACATAACCTGAAAGGCCACTCAGCAAGGAAGAAGCCACTGCTCCAAAACCGCCATTATGTTTGGCCATAATGACCATCTATATGTTTGGAGGAAAAAGGGGGAGGCTTGCAAGCCGAAGAACACCATCCTAACCGTGAAGCACGGAGGTGGCAGCATCATGTTGTGGGGGTGCTTTGCTGCAAGAGGGACTGATGCACTTCATGAAATAGATGTCACCATGAGAAAGGAAAATGATGTGGATATATTGAAGCAACATCTCAAGACATCAGTCAGGAAGTTAAAGCTTGGTCGCAAATGGGTCTTCCAAATGGGCAATGACCCCAAGCATACTTCCAAAGTTGTGGCAAAATGGCTTAAGGACAACAAGTCAAGGTATTGGAGTGGCCATCACAAAGCCCTGACCTCAATCATATAGAACATTTGTGGGCAGAACTGAAAAAGCGTATGCGAGCAAGAAGGCATACAAACCTGACTCGGTTACACCAGCTCTGTCAGGAGGAATGGGCCTAAATTCACCCAACTTATTGTGGGAAGCTTGTGGAAGGCTACCCGAAACATTTGACCAAAGTTAAACAATTAAAAGGCAGTGCTACCAAATTGCATGTATGTAAACTTCTGACCCACTGGGAATGTGATAAAATAAATAAAATCTGAAATAAATCATTCTCTCTACTATTATTCTGACATTTCACATTCTTAAAATAAAGTAGTGATCCTAACTGACCTAAGACATGGAATTTTTACTAGGATTAAATGTCAGGAATTGTGAAAAACTGAGTTTAAATGTATTTGGCTGAGGTGTATGTAAACTTCCGACTTAGGCTACATGCAGCTAAATGCCCACATACAAAAGAGCCCTGACAAAACATGCTTATGTATGGTTACGCATAGAAAGAGCTCGCTCTCCAGCACCATGAGAGAGAGAGACATAAAAAGGAGAAAGAGAATCATTGAGCCACCTGTTTCAACTCTTCTGGAGAAAAACAAATATTACAGTAAATTAGGCAGCAAACTTACAGTAAGGTCTATCCATGCTTTCTGAGTTTTACCAACAGATGGAGACAGAGTCAAATCTGACTTATTTTGTTCAGTTATGCAGCACACCATTTCCTCCTTATATGGCAGTATTGATGCTACAGTAGTTCCAGTTTGTCCTCCCTGTAAGGCTTTAATGCAGACACAAAACTGTGGGGATGCAACCTGAAAGTCTACTTCATGACCCAGCAAGGTACAGAGGAGACAGAGAAGAGCAGTATTTGTGTTTGTATGTGGTGAGAGGAGAGAAGACAGGAGGAAGAGAGAGAGAGAGAGAGAGAGAGAGAGCTCTTCATTCCGCCCAGTAGACCCAGAAATATTAGTATTTTATCCGACTGTGAGTAACATGCAGTGCCACTGTTTCTTACTAGAGAAACAAAGTGAAATGCAGTGAAATTAGTAAATCTGGCCCGAAAAGCCATACAGAGAATGTGTGTAGTGTGTTGGATAATATGCCATTGTATTTTAAATACAGTCTCCAAAATATAATCAGGAACTGTATTTCCTACATGAGCATTGAAAATTAGATTTTGATTTGATTTATTAGGATCAATGGCGATAGCTACTCTTAATGGGGTCCGACAAATAACAAAAACAACATTACAGACAAAATATTTTACAATTCACATACACTACCTGTCACACCCTGATCTGTTTAACCTGTCCTCGTTATTGTCTCCACCCCCTCCAGTTGTCGCTTGTTTTCCCCAGGGTATTTATCCCTGTGTTTCCTGTCTCTCTGTGCCAGTTCGTCTTGTATGTTCCAAGAGAACCAGCGGTTTTCCCGTACTTCTTCTTTTTGCTATTCTCCTTTTTCTAGTCCTCCCGGTTTTGACCCTTGTCTGTTTCTGGACTTTGTACCCGCTTGCCTGACCAATCTGCCTGCCTTGACAATGAGCCACTCTGTACCTCCTGGACTCTGATCTGGTTTTGACCTTTTGCCTGTCCACGACCATTCTCTTGCCTACTCCTTTTGGATGAATAAACATTGTAAGACTTCAACCATCTGCCTCCTGTGTCTGCATCTGAGTCTGGAATGGGCTCTGGAACAGACGCCTCACAAGTCCTCAACTGGCAGCTTCATTAAATAGAAACCGCAGTCTCAACGTCAACAGTGAAGAGGCGACTCCGGGATGCTGGCCTTCTAAGCAGAGTTCCTCTGTCCAGTGTCTGTGTTCTTTTGTCCATCTTAATCTTTTATTTTTATTGGCCAGTCTGAGATATGGCTTTTTTTTGCAACTCTGCCTAGAAGGCCAGCATCCCAGTGTCGCCTCTTCACTGTTGATGTTGAGACTGGTGTTTTGCGGGTACTATTTAATGAACCTGCCAGTTGAGGATTTGTGAGGCATCAGTTTCTCAAACTAGACACTCTAATGTACTTGTCCTCTTGCTCAGTTGTGTACCGGGGCCTCCCACTCCTCTTTATATTCTGGTTAGAGCCAGTTTGTGCTGTTCTGTGAAGGGAGTAGAACACAGCGTTGTCCGAGATCTTCAGTTTCTTTGCAATTTCTCGCATGGAATAGCCTTAATTTCATTAATTTCTCCGAACAAGAATAGCCTGACTTTCTGACCATTTTGAGCCTGTAATCAAACCCACAAATGCTGATGCTCCAGATACTCAACTAATCTAAAGAAAGGCAGTTTTATTGCTTCTTTAATCAGGACAACAGTTTCAGCTGTGCTAACATCATTGCAAAAGGGTTTTCTAATGATCAATTAGCCTTTTAAAAGGATAAACTTGGATTAGCTAACACAACGTGCCATTGGAACACAGGAGTGATGGTTGCTGATAATGGGCCTCTGTACACCGATGTAAATATTCCATTAAATATCTGCCGTTTCCAGCTACAATAGTCATTTACAACATTAACAATGTCTACACTGTATTTCTGATACATATTTTGTTATTTTAATGGACAAAAAATGTGCTTTTTCTCTCAAAAACAAGGACATTTCTAAGTGACCCCAAACTTTTGAACGGTAGTGTACACTTCAAATTGTTTAATCAATGCAGTAGGTGACCTGTTGCTTCTATGTGGCAGTATTCCTTTAGCATCTCTGCCCTCTGTGTGTGTGTAGTCCCAGAGCTGTGGCGCTATCATGGCAGGGTCGATAAGAGAACTTGCCAGTGTGACACAAGAGATTACTGCTGCCTGCCTGGTCTCATCCCAGAAAAAAACAGGCTTACTCCCAAATAGCACCCTATTCCCTATTCAGTGCATTACTTTTGACTAGGACCCATAGGGATCTGGTCAAAAGTAGTGTACTATATAGGGAATAGGGTGCCATTAGGGACAAAACCCCTGGCTGGACTCAGGATTCTAATGCTGCTGCTGAGACTGACTACTACTGTTTAACTAACTAGCTCTCCTGTCTGTCTCCCTGAGTGTCTCAAATGTCACCCGACTCCCTACATAGTGCATTACTTTCGACCAGATCCCCAGGGGCCCTAGCCGAAATTACTACAGAGGGAATAAAGTGCCCTTTTGAGACCCATATATATTGGAAGAGAGAAGCAGTAAGTAACATTCTGGCCTCTGCTGTATAAAAACTGTACTCTCCCACATTTAATTAATTTGCAGTACATTGAACTTGGCAGTTGGCAAATTTGTGTCTGATCTTTATTTATACAAGTAAAATAACTGTGAATCTGTCTCAGAGAACTCATTAGCGAGCAAATAGATTCTAGAATGTCACCATTTCCTCCCTACTGGTCCTCTAATTAAATGTTAAATCGTTCTCTCTCTCTCTCACACACACACACACACACACACACACACACACACACACACACACACACACACACACACACACACACACACACACACACACACACACACACACACACACACACACACACACACACACACACACACACACACACACACAGCTGAGACTGGTGGTCAATGTCATCCATCAGTTTTCTTAATGCAGCTGTCAGTCTGTGAGTGTTTGGGCTCTGTGACTGTATAAAGCCTGTTCTGCTTTCACCTACTGTGATATGACATTATGAATCTTGTTTTGGCTCTGGCTGGCTGTGTCAGGCTGGTCTGTCTCTCCCCCGCGGCAGTAGAAATGAGCAGCACACAAGCAGGCATTTTGGATCTCATGAATATAAGCACATTATTTATAGGTGATTGATTGATGTTGTCAGTCTTTGCCTTACCCCAACTGCATTGTTAGCCATGACTACCTCCTCCTTTCTGCATATCTATTGGCTTGTGTGCTCCCATGCATATTGATCTCATGCCTCCTTCCTTACCCGTCTTGCCGGTCTGTCTAGCTGCCTTTCTCCAAGTTGCTTGCTGATATTGGCTGGAACATGAGAGCCTCTAGTGGCCAAGTCTATGTATTGCATGGAATGGAGAGGCAACCGCATTACCTGCCATGCCTTTGTATCGCTCATCCTGAAGAAATGATTACATTAGGTTTAAGCATTTCACACCTTGCCACTTTCAAAGTAAGAAAATAAAAACATCTATGAACAAAGCTTTGCATAGTACTGTACTGAAAAGTTTGCATCTGAAATGTTATAGAGAGTTTAACACATAAGCGTTAGAACAAGAGGCACAGTAAACATTGGGAAAGCAAACAATGTTTAGAACAAAACATCAGGCCCCTGTAGTTTCTTCCTGCATAGTTTCAGGCCCCTATGGTTTCATTCTTCTGACATATTGATCATCAGCTAGCAAAACCTTCACAAATAATACTTGCACTATACTACTCTAAAGGGAGACATCTTCCAGACTACTGAACTGTCAGCCATATTGTCTAAACTTCCTGATACTCTTCCTGAGATTTGAGTTCAAGAGGACAAAAAATGGGAACAGGCAGGAGAAGTAAATAAAGAGAGTTATATTTATCCAGAAACCTGCACTGTCTGTCCAAGAGAGAGAGAGAGAGAATGAGAGGAGAGAGAGAAAAAGAAAGGAGAGAAAGTTCTAAAGAGATAGAGGTTTAATAACACTGGTGAAGTCTACAGCTCGGTGGAGTAAGTTTGCGCCTGTGGGAGATGCGGATGCCTGGGTGAATGTGTGCTTCAGGGGAAGTTACTGCACTGCCACAGGAAAGAGAAAAGAGGCAGAAAAGATCAGGGCTGACAAAATAACATATTCTATCAAGCACTTTGAATATTTCATCATATAACTCTGACTGTAACTTCAGCTAACAGTCATCTGTGTTTGAGTCAATGAGAATATGAGGGGAGGAGAATAAGGTCATGCTAAGGACATGTTGTGTAGAAAGGCCTGCTAAATGTGCAATACAACAACAACAAAAATGAATGACGAAAATCAAATCAAATCAAATTTTATTGGTCACATACACATGGTTAGCAGATGTTAATGCGAGTGTATCGAAATGCTTGTGCTTCTAGTTCCGACCGTGCAGTAATATCTAACAAGTAATCTAACAATTTCACAACAACTACCTAATACACACAAGTGTAAAGGAATGAATGAGCACATACTGAGGGATTCGACAGCATACAGTAAATATAAAGATTACTGAATATACCAGTGCAAACAGGCAATCCACCAAAAAGAGAAATGGTCTCAACACTCATCAATGACTATCAGTTACCAGCATGCTTTCCTCAAAAGGCAATTATTGGCCATGTTCTTATGCAAACACTGTGTAACAGCAGTCTGGTGAAGACCAGACTGCTTAGTAGAGTGAGGACAGACGCATCCCAGCTAGCACATAACCCTCTGAGAACCGTATGTTTCTTAGAGCTTGGTGAGATCGTGGTTGTCCTAAGGTTATTTAGCAAACAACCTTCCCACAACTTTCTGGGAATGGTGCAGGACAGTTGCTTGGCTTTGGAACATTCTCAGCACATTTAAGGAACTTGACAAAAATACAATATTTATTTTCTTGGTATTTCATTACTTTAACAGAACGTTTCCTAAAAGTTCAAACATGGTTACATTTAATTCAAATGTTGGCAATGTTCTTTGAAAGTTGTGCAACTGGTTTGACATTGGGAATGTCCTCAAAAACTTAATGAAACGTTAAGAAACAACATCCTTCTGTGGGAGTTTCAGTACTTCAGCATAACGTTTCGGTAACACTTTTTTGACAACTAGCGGCATAACAAGTTATGAAACAGTCATAACCATGTCATAATGTCATATCCTGCCATAATATGGTCATAACACTGGCATTGACACATATTTAGACCTGTTGTGACATATTGTGTTATTTTTATGGCTGGTTATGACACCTACATAAGAGTGTCAAAACCCACAAAACCTACCACACAAGGCAAACTATTACATTACACCCTAGCCTACTTGTAAACGTTATGCTTATGTTATATAACATTTTCTAAAATGTACCATATTAAATTATCATTGAAATTGTGCACACATTGCTGTCAGACATGTACCTACCTCTATTGCTGATGACTGGGATGAATGCAGGAGCAGATTTCAGGAGCAGGACAAGACACCCTCTTTGTGACTGATGACTGACACAAGGACATGTTCTGTATGTGGTAGGCCTATCTGGCTTATATGATTATGATGGTCATAATTCTTCATGACAGTGCCATAAAGTGTATTTTCTACATGTTATAAAAAATACAATGAAAAAAAAAAACATCCATTTGTTTTTTCCAATGCGTAGAAGTTTCCTTTCGTTTTAAAAGTTTGTTTCTGCAGCCTCCCTCAAGATCTTCACCTCCATCCCTGGATGCAGCAGATGCATTACTTCCTCTGAAAAATATAAGTATAGAACAAGAAATAAGAATAAAGTATGCTACAATGCAGTGACACTGCTAAAGAAAGCTGAAAATTAAAACTTCATACTAAATATATTATGGCAAACACTTTCACACATTCTCAAGTACATTAAAATCCAATTTTCTCAATGTTTTTATAACATAGCTAAAGCTAGCTCAACTATTTATGTAGCTACCTAGCTAGCTGGTAGTTACCATCTAGTTAGTGTTTGTTTAGCTAACTTTAGCTAGAACACGCCAATAGGATCTCCTTCCTTGTTCTTCCCACTATGATTCATTTGCTTCCATTGGAAACAACAGACTGTGGTCTATCTTGGGTTAGATATACAAATCTTTACTAAATAAAGCTTTTCACTCGATCAAAACACTTAAATTATCAAAATAACGAGAAAACTCGTCACAGCTTAGATAAACATATTATCTCTAGATTTCAAAAACAAAAGAAAGATTGTAAATGTTACAAACCTGAAAACATAATGAATATTGGGCTTCTCTTCCTGCTTCTCTTCTTCCAACCTATGAGGCGCGTGCCTGCAGCTAACAGTTCGAATGTCTCCCCTAGTGATAGCGCTAAGTATACATGTATATAATGTTGTGAACAAACATACTTTGATTCCAGAATATGGACATTTATCTATCACAGGACATGTTTGAACCCCCACAATGAAATCGGGGAGGGGACTGTGGATCTGTCTCCTTACGTTAGTTTGTATGTTAGTCACATGAGATATCTCTGACAACACTAGCCTGATTATAACGAAACTTGGGTGAATGATGTGTCTTGCCATAGATATTCCGGCATTTCTAAAATTACACTGATTGGCCAGATATCGATATCTTTGAAAGGTCAAGCCCCTCACCCCGTTTAACCTAAAATTATGAAATTCGGTACATAGGTCCCTCTCCTCACAAGGAACAAATTTGCTCCAGGGACCCATAAGGTCCGCAATGATGCATTTTATGTGATTTTGAATTTTGTGAAATACACTTACAGTGTGTCAGGGCATGTTCTAATGACCTCAGCTAACGGTTTGATGGCGAGGGTCAAAGAGGTGGGGGCTAATAGGGCAACCTTTGTCTGTTCCCCCTATAGAGAGGGAAAGAGGGGGAAGTAATCCCATTGGTAGCAATCCTAGCTTTAGGAGATTTGTAGAGTAATCTTATCAAGTTTACAAACACGATGCCTAAACTGAACTTTTCCAAAACGCAAAAGAGATATGGCCATTTGACCCTATCAAAGGACTTTTTAGCATCGAGAGAGACTGCGACACTAGGTATTTTGTTTTTGTTAGCAAGGTGAATTATATCAAAGAACCTCCTGAGATTATTGGAGGACAATCTATTAATTATGAAGCCAGTCTGATCTGGGTTGACCAGGGGGAGGCATGTCTCCAGTCTCTTAGCATCTTGGTGACAAGTTTAGAATTTGTATTAAGGAGAGAGATTGGGCTATAGGAGGCGCACTTTGGCAGGTTTTCCCCTTTCTTGTGAATTACTGTAATCACAGTTTGAGAGAAAGACTCTGGAAAGCAGTTGTTCTCCTAGCTTTTTAAAGTACCTCCATAAGATAGTGTACCAACAGCTCCTCGGGGCTGTTTTCTCAATTTCTGCCTGAATGACGTGCCCAAAGTAAACTGCCTGTTGCTCAGGCCCTGAAGCCAAGATATGCATATAATTGGTACCATTGGAAATAAAACACTTTGAAGTTTGTGGAAATGTTCAAATAATATAGGAGAATATAACACAATAGATATGGTAGGAGAAAATCCAAAGAAAAACCAACCAGATTTTTTGGGGAGAGAGAGACCATCCTCTTAGAAAGGCAAGTAAAAGGTCATATTGAAAATTAGCTCCCTGGATGCAATTCCTATGGCTTCCACAGGGTGTCAGCAGTATATGTTCAAGGTGTCAGGCTTGTAACTTCAGAAACGAATAAGAAATATCAGTTTTAGTACAGGGACACATTCTTGGAAATTCGTGTTTGCATGCGCCATGAAGACAGGACGCACCTGCTAAAATCGGTTTCCTATTGAACATACTTCTTTCCGTAAGAAATATTATAGTGTGATTACATTTTAGGGTATCTGAGGAGTAAATAGAAACATATGTTGACTTGTTGAAACAACGTTTAGGGGTAGATTTTCGGATTCCTTTCTCTACACGTTGAACGAGTGGATTACTCAAATCGATGGCGCCAACTAAACTGACTTTTTGGGATATAAAGAAAGATTTTATCTAACAAAACGACACTACATGTTATAGCTGGGACCCTTTGGATGACAAATCAGAGGAAGATTTTCAAAAAGTAAGTGAATATTTTATCGTTATTTGTGAATGTTTGAAACCCGTGCCAGTGGAAAAATATTTTGATGTGGGGCGCCGTCCTCCAAAAAAAAAAATCGCATGGCATGTTTCCGCTGTAATAGCTACTGTAAATCGGACAGTGCAGTTAGATTAACAAGAATTTAAGCTTTCAGCCGATATAAGACACTTATATGTACATACATTTTTTAAATCAATATAATTTATGATTATTTATTTGAATTGCGCTAGCGGGACCCCTAGCCCTAAGATGTTTTAAATTCATTATAGAACTATGGGGGAAAGCCATCCTCCCCAGGAGATTTATTAGAAGGTAAAGATTTAATGGCTTCCAACAATTCAGGAACTGAAACTTGTTCACTCAGGCGCTCTCTGTCTTCCTCTGACAGGCATGGGAGGTTGAGAGAGGAGAGAAAAGAGTCGATCTCTGATAGATCAACGCTTGATTCGGAAGTATAGAGGTCCTCGTAGTATTTCTTAAAAGTATCATTAATTTCAGTAGGGTTGAAAGATATCTCATTAGTAAGAGTTTCTATAGCATTAATTGTCCTCTTACTTTGCTCTGCTTTCAGTTGCCATGCCAATACTTTGTGTGCTTTCCCTCCAAGGTCATAGTAATGCTATTTTGATTTAGAATTGGCCCTCAGCTTGATACGTGTTCAGAGTATTATATTTGCATTTTTCATTTACCAAATGCCTGTATAGGTCTTTAGTCTGGCTTTTTGGTAGGTTTTCTCTAGCTCAAAGGTTTCAGATTCAAGGACATTCAGTTCGGCACTGTGTTTTTTCTTCAACTCTTAAGTATAGGCAATGATTTGTCCCCTCAGATAGGCTTTCAATGTGTCCCAAAGAATTAAACTGTCAAGAGCAGAGGGTTTGTTTGTCAAAGTAAAAATATTGACCTGCTCTTCGATGAATGCAAAAATTCAGGTTGCTTCAGAAATGCAGAATTTAGTCTCCATCTTTATGCTCCATTTACCTTGGTAGGAATAGAGATTGACAATAATAGAGGAGAATGGTCAGTAGGCAATTCTGGGGAGATAATTGGAATCTAATTAAGCAATAAGGCCCGAGGGGGTGTGGTATATGGCCAATATCCGACGGATAAGGGCTGTTCTTATGCATGACGCATTGCGGAGTGCCTGGACACAGCCCTTAGCCGTCATATATTGGCCATATATCACAAATCCCCAAGGTGCCTTATTGCTATTATAAACTGTTTATCAAAGTAATTAGAGCAGTAAAAATATGTGTTTTATCATACCCGTGGTATACGGTCTGATATACCATGGCTGTCAACATTCAGGGCTCGAAGCAATTTATAACACTCTATGAAACAGTTGGGTTGATAGCAAACAGTTATCTATGCGTGTGTGTCTTGTGTGGGTGTGAATAAAAAGAGTAGTCCCTATCTTGTGGGTGCATCCAGACGTCTAGTAAATTGAGATCCTTCATGAATGACATGGTGAGCTTGATGGCTTTGGTAAGAGGGGAGGGTTTATCATAGGACCTATCAAGAACTGTATCTAAACAAACATTTTAATCTCCTCCCAGCCAGTAGCCATCCTGGTGGAGCTTGAGCAGCCTGAAGGAAGACATTCTGAATTAACATATGGTCATCCAAGTTAGGAGCTTAAATATTCAATAGGCTCCAAGACTCTGAATGCATGCCCCTGCAACAAAACAAACCTGCCCGAGGGATCAGATATGGTGTTGCTGATACAAAATGGGATGTGTCTACTTATCAAAATGTCAGTTCCTTTTGCTTTAGAGAAAAAAGAGGACACAAAAACTTGTCCTGCCCGTTCCCTCTTTAATTTCTTGTGTTCACTGACAGTAAGATGTGTTTCTTGTAAGAACACAATGTCAGCCTAATTTCTTAAGGTATGTATAGACCCTTTTTCTCTTAACCGGCCTGTTAAGGCATTTTACATTGAATGTGACATATTTTTGTGGGTTGGCCATTTTGTGGGCATGAGTTGGGTTTCAAATATATAACTGAATGGTAATCACTCATATGTAAACAATCAGGTAACGTTTCAACTTAAGCTTGAAGTGACCTATGTGTCTCTTAGGAAGGAAATGGCATTTAACATGGAAAAAAACCCATAAACACCTCCCAACCTGATTGTCGGACTAAAACCACAATCCCAACAATCAAAAATGAGAACACTTGTAGAGATACGTTGTTACTCGCTTTCCATCTTACTCTTACTAGCTAAACTTTGGCATAAACTCAAACCAAAGCCTACAAGCTCTCTACGTAGAAAACAAATGCTGTGAATAGACATTTATGGCTGAAAGATGTACTCTCAACAACAAGGGCTGCTTGAGTCTCTTTTCAGGAGAAGAGGAGAAACATAAATGAGGGAAAAAGCAAAGGGCCTAGGCCTGCTAATTTGCTTTGCCCAGTGGATATTGTCAAAACCTAAATATATACTCCTGTAAATATAATAGAACTCACCACGGGAAAAATAACTGTTTGTTGAAAATATCTCAATCACCTGTACCGACCGAATCGCGGGGTAAACAGATCCAAATTCCAAATTCAGCACTTCAGTCCCAGGACAGCACCAACAAAAACAAAACAAAAATGCAATAAGCTGCGTCAAATCCCATTGATAGACCTTCGTGAATCAAACGCTCAGTTCTTTGAGAAAAGTGAACACTTCTCTGGGTGTGTCGAAGAGATGGCTTCGGCCATTGTACTGAACTTTCAGGTAGCCAGGTGATGTTCTCCTTTGGGGCTTTGGTGGCTGGCTTGAACTGCTTACGACATCTGGCGAGATCTGCGCTCATATCCGGGATAAGGCTGACCCTCATGCCATCGATGGTGATATCCCATTTAGCTCTTGCAAGTCGCAGTGTCTTCTCCCTGTCCTGGAAACGGAGGAAACTGATCAGGACGGCCCGTGGGGGCTCATCTGGGTTTTGGTGTTAAGGTTCTGTGGGTGCATTCGATTCCCAGCTGCTTGGTGAAGTTGGTTATGCCCAGGTCATCAGTGATCCACTCAGTAAAAAAACAGACGTGATCTCGGCCCTTTCGCTGTCCTCCTTCAATCCTACCACACGGATATTGCTACATTTCCCAAAAAATATTTAACCTTTATTTAACCAGGTAGGCTAGTTGAAAACAAGTTCTCATTTACAACTGCGACCTGGCCAAGATAAAGAAAAGCAGTTTGACACATACAACAACACAGAGTTACATATGGAATAAAAAAAAACACAATCAATAATAAAGTAGAAAAAGTCTATATAATGTGTGTGTAAATGAGGTAAGATAAGGGAGGTAAGGCAATAAATAGGCCATGGTGACGAAGTAATTACAATATAGCAATTAAACACTGGAGTGATAGATGTGCAGAAGATGAATGTGCAGGTAGAGATACTGGGATACATCTGCTCTGGTTCCGGTCCACCTTGTTTTTGAGATAGGTATTGTCCTTCTGCAGCTGTTTGTTCACCTGCTCATGTCGGGTGACGGTATCTTCAATGGTGCTAATGCATGCCACAGTCGTTCTCAAAAGGAGATCATTCAGGGAGGATTTCAGGCCGTCAATGGAAGAATGAAGTTCAGCTGATTTTCTTATTGCTTTGTGCACATGTGCATTGTCATGCTGAAACAGGAAAGGGCCTTCCCCAAACTGTTGCCACAAAGTTGGAAGCACAGAATTGTCTAGAATGTCATTGTATGCTGTAGCGTTAAGATTTCCCTTCACTGGAACTAAGGGGCCTAGTTCTCTGCTGACGTTGCTTCCAGAGGCAGTTTGGAACTCGGTAGTGCGTGTTGCAAACGAGGACAGACGATTTTTACACTCTACGCTCTTCAGCATTTGGCGGTCCCGTTATGTGAGCTTGTGTGGCCTACCACTTCATGGCTGAGCTGTTGTTGCTCCTAGACGTTTTCACTTCACAATAACAGCAGTTACAGTTGACCGGGGCAGCTCTAGCAGAGCAGAAATTTGACGAGCTGACTTGTTGGAAAGTTGGCTTTCTATGACGGTGCCACATTTTGCATTTGTATTTATTAGAGATCCCCATTAGCTGTTGCCAAGGCAGTAGCTACTCTTTTGGGGTCCAAACGCATTAAGGCTTTAACGAGTTTAAAAGGAATGCTAGATTGATAAGCCAACATTTCTGTTTTTGGGGGGGGGGTTAAAAAACCTAGCAAGGATGGTAAAAGTCTTGCACTGTTAACATTACATATAAACAAAAGATAAAACAGTACATAATATTGTCAAACCCTGATCTGTTTCACCTGTTCCTGTGATTGTCTCCACCCCCTCCAGGTGTCACTTTACCACAGTGTATTTATCCCTGTGTTTCCTGTCTCTCTGTGCCAGTTCATCTTGTATGTTTAGTCAAGTCAACCAGCGTGTTTTTCCCGTACTCCTTTTTGCTATTCTCCTTTTTCTAGTCCTCCCAGTTTTGACCCTTGCCTGTTTCTGGACTCTGTACCCGCCTGCCAGACCATTCTGCCTGCCTTGGCCACGAGCCTGTCTGCCACTCTGTACCTCCTGGACTCTGATCTGGTTTTGACCTTTTTGCCTGTCCACGACCATTCTCTTGCCTACCACTTTGGATGATTAAATATTGTAAGACTCCAACCTTCTGCCTCCTATGTCTGCATCTGGGTCTCGCCTTGTGCCTTGATACATATAACATTATTACACTACTACTCAGTTAAAAAGACACTGAGCTCTTCAGTAAGGCCATTCTACTGCCAATGTTTGATGTTGAGATTGCATGGACTTGTGCTCAATTTTATACACCTGTCAGCAACGGGTGTGGCTGAAATAGCCAAATCCACTAATTTGAAGGGATGTCCACAAACTTTTGGATAAAAAGTGTAGACTGGATGTACAGTACCAGTCAAGTTAGGACACACCTACTTATTCAAGGGTTTTCTTTCTTTATACCATTTTATATTTTAGATTATTCAAAGTAGCCACCCTTTCCCTTGATGACAGCTTTGCACACTCTTGGCATTCTCTCAACCAGCTTCATGAAGAAGTCACCTGGATTCAATTCAATTAACAGGTGTGCCTTCTTAAAGTTAATTTGTGAAATGTATTTCCTTCTTAATGCATCTGAGTCAATCAGTTGTGTTGTGACAAGGTAGGGGTGGTATACAGGAGATTGCCCCATTTGGTTAAAGACAGTCCATCATTACTTTAAGACATGAAGGTCAGTCAATCTGGAACATTTCAAGAACTTTGGAAGTTTCTTCAAGTGCAGTCACAAAAACCATCAAACACAATGATGAAACTGGCTCTCATGAGGACCGCCACAGGAAAGGAAGACCCAGAGTTACCTCTGCTGCAGAGGATACGTTCATTAGAGTTAACTGCACCTCAGATTGCAGCCCAAATAAAGGCTTCACAGAGTTCAAGTAACAGACAGATCTCAACATCAACTGTTCAGAGACTGCGTGAATCAAGCCTTCATGGTCGAATTGCTGCAAAGAAACCACTACTAAAGGACACCAATAAGAAGAAGAGACTTGATTGGGCCAAGAAACATGAGCAATGGACATTAGACCGGTGGAAATCTGTCCTTTGGTCTGATGAGTCCAAATTTGAGACTTTTGGTTCCAACTGCCGTGTCTTTGTGAGACGCAGAGTAGATAAACAGATGATCTCCACATGAGTGGTTCCCACCGTGAAGCATGGAGGAGGAGGTGTGATGGTGTGGGGGTGCTTTGCTGGTGACACTGTCAGATTTATTTTGATTTTAAGGCACAAGTAACCAGCATGACTACCATAGCATTCTGTAGCGATACCCCATTCCATCTGGTTTGCGCTTAGTGGGACTATAATTTGTTTTTCAACAGGACAATGACTCAAAACACACTTACAGGCTGTGTAAGGGTTATTTGACCAAGGTGAGTGATGAAGTGCTGCATCAGATGACCTGGCCTCCACAATCACTCGATCTCAAGCCAAATGCGATGGTTTGGAATGAGTTGGACCGCAGAGTGAAGGAAAAGCAGCCAACAAGTGCTCAGCATATGTGGGAACTCCTTCAAGACTGCTGGAAAAGCATTCCTCATGAAGCTGGTTGAGAGATTGCCAAGAGCGTGCAAAGTTGTCATCAAGGCAAACGGTGGCTACTTTGAAGAATCAAAAATATGAAATATATTTAGATTTTTTTATACTTTTGTGGTTACTACATGAGTCCATATGTGCTATTTCATAGTTTTGATGTCTTCACTATTATTCTACAATGTAGAAAATGGTAAAAAAAAGAAAAAGGTGTGTCCAAACTTTTGACTGGTACTGTATACAGTTGAAGTTGGAAGTTTACATACACTTACGTTGGACTCATTAAAACTCATTTTTCTACCACTCCACAAATTTCTTGTTAACAAACTATAGTTTTGGAAAGTCGGTTAGGACATCTACTTTGTGCATGACACAAGTCATTTTTACAACAATTGTTTACAGACAGATTATTTCACTTATAATTCACTGTATCACAATTCCAGTGGGTCAGAAGTTCACATACACTAAGTTGACTGTGCCTTTAAACAGCTTGGAAAATTCCAGAAAATGATGTCATGGCTTTAGAAGCTTCTGATAGGCTAATTGACATCATTTGAGTCAATTGGAGGTGTACCTGTGGATGTATTTCAAGGCCTACCTTCAAACTCAGAGCCTTTTTGCTTGACATCATGGGAAAATCAAAAGAAATCAGACAAGACATCAGAAAAAGAATTGTAGACGTCCACAAGTCTGGTTCATCCTTGGGAGCAATTTCCAAATGCCTGAAGGTACCACGTTTATCTGTAGAAACAATAGTCGCAAGTATAAACACCATGCAGCCATCATACCGCTCAGGAAGGAGACACGTTCTGTCTCCTAGAGATGAACATACTTTGGTGTGAAAAGTGCAAATCAATCCCAGAACAACAGCAAAGGACCTTGTGAAGATGCTGGAGGAAACAGGTACAAAAGTATCTATATCCACAGTAAAATGAGTCCTATATCGACATAACCTGAAAGGCCGGTCAGCAACGAAGAAGCCACTGCTAAAAACCGCCATAAAAAACCCTGACTACATTTTGCAACTGCAAGCTGGAGAACACCATCCCAACACAGGGGTGGCAGCATCATGTTGTGGGGGTTCTTTGCTGCAGGAGGGACTGGTGCACTTCACAAAATAGATGGCATCATGAGAAAGGAAAATTATGTGGATATATTGAAGCAACTTCTCAAGACATCAGTCAGGAAGTTAAAGCTTCTTCGCAAAGGGGTCTTCCAAATGGACAATGACCCCAAGCATACTTCCAAAGTTCTCACAAAAATGGCTTAAGGACAACAAAGTCAAGGTATTGGAGTGGCCATCACAAAGCCCTGACCTCAATCCTATAGAAAGTTTGTAGGTAGAACTGAAAAGGGTTCCCGCAGTTCCCTGGGACTGCGGTTGAAAATTAGCCGGCTGGCTAAAACCGGCACTTTTACTGAAACGTTGATTAATGTGCACTGTCCCTGTAAAAATAAAAATAAACTCAACTCAAAAAGCATGTGCGAGCAAGGAGGCCTACAAACCTGACTCAGTTACACCAGCTCTGTCAGGAGGAATGGGCCAAAATTGACCCAACTTATTGTGGGAAGCTTGTGGAAGGCTACCCAAAACATTTGACCCAAGTTAAACAATTTAAAGGCAATGCTACCAAATACTAATTGAGTGTATGTACACTTCTGACCCACTGGGAATGTGATGAAAGAAATAAAAGCTGAAATAAATCATTCTCTAAGACAGGGAATTTTTCCTCTGATTAAATGTCAGGAATTGTGAAAAACTGAGTTTAAATGTAGTCGGCTAAGGTGTATGTAAACTTCCGACTTCAACTGTATATGGGATAAACGCCGACATTCCGTACATTATCTTGGAAATAATGGACGATGCAGCAGGACCAGGTGGAGCAGAGTCCCTTTAAAGAGTTAATTTTTCTAACGTAATGTACAGAACTGAGGCGTTTATACCACTTTTGCCACAGTTGCCAGAAAAAACAATACTAAAGCACACATTAACCAGTAGAAATAAATTGATATTTTAATTTTTAAAAACAAATTCATACTTTCTCATCTTTTGTTTGTTAGAGACACAACCCAGTCGTTCATTCGATTAGTTCAATATTTGGTGGTGACCCAGTCGTTCGTTCTTTATGTTCCGTTGCCATGCTCGCTGGTAACGTTGTTATCCCTCGCTTGCTAGCTAACCAGCTACAGTAGCTACGGCTAACACAGTCACAACCTCTGCAGCCAGAATAACAGCAAAGTAGCTGTTTTCCATTGACATTAATTTAGTAACATCCATAACAATGAGCTGATAATGCCTGATTTTGCGTGGCATAGCTAGAAAAGTTTGCCTTCTCGTCAGGACAGTCCACACTGGTCATTACGAGATCGCATTTCATATCAAACACTAGCCTAGAAGCTAGCTAAATCGTTTGTTGCTAGCAAAGCTGCCAAATAGGACAACCGAATTCAAAAATACCAGTTGCTGAAAACAGCTGGTCAAACTTGATACATGTGGGAGGATTTGACAGCATAGCACCACTTGCCTCATGACTGCAACAGTAGGGACTGTAGGGACAGAGAAATTCATGTTCATCACTCACCACGTTGGGTCATGAGATGCTCCAAAAGATATATGTCACTGCAAAAACAAATAAATGTTAGCATTTACAATATATCCTATTTTGGTTTGTGTGGTTGTTGGTTTAGCTTTCTGTAACTTTGTACGGTCTGCATGTGTAGGCCAGTGGAGGCTCCTCAGAGGAGGAAGAGGATAAAACTATACTAAATATATTCACGTCACCAAATAATTCATTAAAACACACTGTTTTACAATGAAGGTCTACAGTAGCCTCAGCAGCACTCTGTAGGGTAGCACCATTGTGTAGCCTCATGGTTCTCAGCCCCCTTCCATAGACTTACACAGTAATTATGACAACTTCCAGAGGACGTCTTCCAACCTATCAGAGCTCTTGACATGTTGTCCACCCAATCAAAGGATCAGAGAATGAATCTAGTACTGAAAGCATAAGCTACAGCTAGCTAGCGCTGCAGTGCATAAAAAGTGGTGAGTAGTTGACTCAAAGAGAAAGACAATAGTTGAACAGTTTTGAACAAATTGATTTATTCCAAAATTAAAGAGAAGACAGAGAGAGAGAGAAAGAGAGAAAGCTATATTTCGTAATATATATATTTTTCACTTTCACTTATTTAGCTAGCATCAAATGCAGCTAACTAGTCAAAACTACTCAAACACCTGGCTCAAACAGAGAGGAAGGGGAAGGAAGGGGGGGTAGCTGGCTATGGCTATCCAACACTGGAACTCTTCCAAGTCAAGGTAAGCTTTTGGTTTTATTCATTTATTGCTACCGGTGCCCACCGGTGTAACTGCTATTCTGCTTGCTGCTGACTGTACACTGTAATTCATGATTGTACTGGGTTTACTAACGTGTCAGTTCTAGTAGCTATGTTGACTTTGACCTGACAACGATGTAGGTTGTGTGGCTGTGTGTAGTAGTCATGATATGAAGGTTTGGCCTGGTCACAGACAGCTGATGTGTTGTGCACTGAAGTCCACAAGCGAAGGGAAAAGGTGAAAGGAAGAGAGCTCGTAGATAGATGCGAGAAGGAATTATATATACAACAAGCTGTTTGTATGTCGCTGCTATGAAAGTGAACTATGTACGTGTTTGATCAGGGGTGTATTCATTGCGCCAATTCTGTTGAAAAACATTTCTTAAATGTGATATTGGCAGAGTCTGCACAGGGCTGACTGTTCAATGCGCCATATATTGAGCATTATTTTTGCGTCATGATTGCAAGGCGTCCCGATATCTTTTCCAACTGTCTCGTTCTCTGGTTTTAATGTCCATTCTAGAATGCCCTTCTAGCCAACCAGAAATGAGTATTCAACAATGCTGTGGTATATATATATATAAGATTGGAGTGACTGGCCGATACATTATATACACAGTATATATATGGACTCCAATGTACCGGCCAATCAATCACTTCAATCTTAATTCGATCCTTCAGATGCCAACAGACTAACCCATCTTTCCCAGTACACTACCATTTTACTATTTTCTTTTCCAATACATCCTTCTATTTTACTGTCTTACGAGGGTCTTGAATGTCTCTATTTGTACCATTTCTACAGAGATTGCCTAAAAAAGAAATACCTTACTTCAGACTTTAATCATATTTCCAGTTGATTGAGCATGGTTTTTCAGATCTCCTAATAGTAGTGTTTGTAGGTCCATCTGAACACAGATATTATGACTTAATAACCACTCCTGGACCTGACTCCAAAAGCGAGCGACCAAAGCACAGTACCAAAGGAGATTATCTATTGATTCTGTTTCCTCGTGGCACAGGGCTGACTGTTCAATGCGCCATACATTGAGCATTATTTTTGTAGCTAGAATTTGATATAATAGTTTAAATTGGAAAGAACGTATGCATCTATATTGATGCATCTATTGTTGTTTTGTATATCAGTTTATAAACCCGATGTCATGGTATTGGGACAACAAAAATGTTCCCAACTATCTTGAATTGTACGTGGCATAGTTATCAAACCTCACGACCTAAGTGAAACTGATACATTTTACGATTTATACTAGTGATTTTAAACCATGCATGGTTTTTATTGGAGGCAGACAACCCAATTCATTCCTTTCTATTTTGAGCAATTGCCTCTTCCATTTTTTTGGCAGAGCTGTGATGAGTTGGTTATACTTTTATATTGAGCATACATCTCCATACACCTTTGTTAATTGCTTGTGTGACATCATTTTACAGTCCTTATTTACAATGTCATTCATAAACATGATACCTTCCTTATACATTTTCTCCAAGAAAATGGGTCTTTCCCCAATCAGTACATTGCCATATCAGCACTAAGCCATATTATTTACTGTAATATTTGTTCTGCCTCTTTTGGAGGATGAAATTGGAATTGTAACCAACTCTGTATCGCTTCATTTAAAAAGGAGGATACTTTAAACAGGGATCCATTGTCAATACCCCGGAAATGATTGGTTTTAATCTGTATAATGGCAAAAAGACCCCTTTTGAACATTGGATATGCCTCTCTTAGTTGCCTGCTGGAAAAACAGTTTGGATTTAGATATAATTTTGGTATAACGGACGCTTTAAGAGAGAGGCCTTAATATTAAATAGTAACCCCCCAAACTCATGTTTATTATATAAATATGCTCATTTAACTTTATCTGGTTTGCCATTCCAAATAAATGGAGGAAAAAAAGTCTTGCATGACTTGAAATAGGATTCTCCTGGAGTCGGTAGAGCCATGAATACTGTACATATGTAAACTGCGATATCACTAGAGAATTAATCAAGGTAATTTTCCCATAGATGGACAGGTGTTTCCCTCTCCACGGTTTCAAAAGCTTATCTATTTTGCTAAGTTTTCTATCAAAGTTAATAGTTTCAAGATCGCTTAACTTTTCTAGGACCTGTACACCAAGCACATCAACTTCACCATCCACCCATTTAATCGGGAGACCACATGGCAATTTAAAGTTTGTATCTTTTAGAGACTCAATCCATAAATATAGTACACTTATCATAGTTGGGTTTTAGTCCAGAGAAACTGGAGAAATTATCCAGGTCCTCAACAAGGCCCTTCAAGGTTGAAGATTGAGGACTCGAGAAAAACTTGAATCATCGACATACATTGATACCTTTGTCTCTAATCCATAGAATGTTGCCCCTTAATGTTATCATTAGATCTGAGATTTTTACAGCTAGCAGTTCAATGGCCATAATAAATACTGTAAGTAGATAGGGCAACCTTGTTTTACGCCTCTTGTTCTCAGAGAAGTAACAGTTAGTTATTTATTATTTTACATAAAGAATTGTTGACTTTTACCCATCTTATGAGAGATTCTCCAAAGTTGAAAAAATCCAGGCACTTATAAACAGATTCTAGACGTACTGTATCGAAGACTTTCTCAAAATCTGCTATAAAGACTACCTGGTACTTGCATGCTCATAGATAAAAACAATTCTAGTAATTGTCTAATGTTGTCTCCAATATATTTTCATTTTAAAAATCCTGTCTGATCGTGAAGAATAATGTCTGGTAGGACCTTTTTAATTTGATGAGCAATACATTTTGCCAATATTTTTGCGTTGCAACATTGAAGGGTGAGGGGCCTCAAACAATTTGAAGCGACAGGGTCTTTGTACTGTCCCCTGGCTCCTGCTTCTTTTTGTGTGCCTGACAATTACCATGAATTCACCTTTCAGCAGGACAATAACCCAAAACACAAGGCCAAATGGATAATGGGTGAGAAAACAAATATATTAAATCCATTTTGAATTCAGGCTGTAACACAACAAAATGTGGAATGAGTCAAGGGGTATGAGAAGGCACAAGTAATTAAAACACGATAGTAATGGATCTTTCAGTAGTTCATACATTTTTTTATATATCTTTATTGAAACGCCATTGAAGCCAGGGGTTTTACCCATCTGAAAGGAATCAATTGCCAACCATAGTTCGTCCTGTGTAATTAGGCCTTCACAATATTTTTTTTTGTGTCGCAGATAGTTTAACATTATTTTTGGGGAGAAGGATATCACAAAACTCATCGTCAAGTGAGGTTGGAGGAACTTGACAAGAGAACATTTGTTGAAGATATTTTACTTCCTCATTCAAAATCTCCTTTGGTGAGAAAAGGATTTCTCCATCATTCGTAATATTTTATGTTTAATATTTTTGGTCACATTTCTATATGGAAGGTTTAGGAATAACTTTGTTTGCTGTTCTCCATCCAATCTGCTCAGTTTTTTTGATAAATTAAACCCGATATTTCCTGAATAAGTTCCTCAAACTCCTTTTGTTTTGCATCTAGATTATTGAGTGCTTCTGTAGTACATTTATCAACACCATTGATGTGTATGTCTTTTCTCCATTGACCAATAAGGTTTTAGTTTTTGGGATGAACATTGAATTGAATGTCCTTTAAAGGCACATTTAAAAGCATCCCATAAGATAAGTGGGTCTGCTGAACCTGTATTGTGCAAGAAAAAGTATGTTATAAATTCTTTCGTTTTTGATAAGAAAGTAGTGTCAGCCAAAAAACCCTAGTTAAATTTCCATTATTCCGTCCTCGTGGAAAGTCTGTCAAAGTTATATGGAGGGACATAAGTTGACGATCTGATCGCATTCGATCCTCGATCAATACTTTTTCACCATAGAAAATTAGACTACCTTGATTATGCCTCCCCCAAGTATATCTTACGAGATCCGGGTTTTTAGACCTCCAAATATCAGTCAATTCCAACGTATCCATAACATTCATAATCTCCTTGAGCAACAGAGGTTGATAGTTGGTAGTATGATTGCCTTTATGGTCTATTCACCACAGGAGGTTGGTGGCACCTTAATTGGGGAGAACGGGCTCGTGGTAATGGGTGGAGCGGAATAAGTGGAATGATATCAAATACATCAAACACATTTGTTCTGTTCCGGACATTATTGTGAGCTATTCTCCACTGTGCTATTGATGTACTTAAAACTGTGTTGCAGTCCCTTACCATTATAATAGAGTTATTTGTATCTTGGAGACTAATTTGATTATTATACCGTAAATATTATCAAAGAAGTTTGGATTACATTATTCAGTCCATATAGATTTATGTGCCATATCTGCTTATCATCAAGTAGTCTATTCAATGCATTCCATCTTGGATTGGATTTTTCCCAGGCCACTTCATCAGAATATATTGAATGAGTTTCCTGTAAACAACAAATATGGTAATCATTCTCCTTTTGCCACGTAGAAACTGATCTTCTTTTCAGCCAAACCATTGATATTATAGCTAGCTATACTCAACTCACCAATTACTAGGATGAATTATATTTAGAGATATCCATACGTACCAGTACCACCAGAATAAATGCCTGTCCGTTATCCACGTAGCTGTACCACGATAGATGCCCTGGTAAACATACTGTAGCTCCAACTGACTCTAAGTGGACCTCCAATTTCCTTCCTGCAAAAACCTCCCACATCCCAGGTAGGGTTGTTGTCCCTGTGACTGGCAGACCACCCCTGAACACATGGATCCTTGGGCCCTTAAGAAGTTGGGACCCATCCTTTAAAAAGAGCCCAAAGTGCCACTTACAGTTGAAGTCAGAAGTTTACATACACCTTAGACAAATACATTTAAACTCAGTTTTTCACAATTCTTGACATTTAATCCTGGTAAAAATTCCCTGTTTTAGGTCAGTTAGGATAACCAGTTTATTTTAAGAATGTGAAATGTCAGAATAATAGTAGAGAGAATGATTTATTTCAGCTTTTATTTCTTTCATCACATTCCCAGTGGGTCAGAAGTTTACGTACACTTAATTAGTATTTGGTAGCATTGCCTTTAAATTGTTTAACTTGGGTCAAATGTTTCGGGTAGCCTTCCACAAGCTTCATTATGGTCAAACAGTTCCATTTTTGTTTCATCAGACAAGAGGACATTTCTCCAAAAAGTATGATCTTTGTCCCCATGTGCAGTTGAAAACCGTAGTCTGGCTTTTTATGGCGGTTTTGGAGCAGTGGCTTCTTCCTTGCTGAGCGGCCTTTCAGGTTATGTCAATATAGGACTCTACTTTTGTACCTGTTTCCTCCAGCATCTTCACAAGATCCGTTGCTGTTGTTCTGAGATTGATTAGCACTTTTCGCACCAAAGTACATTCGTTTCTAGGAGACAGAACGCGTCTCCTTCCAGAACGGTATGACGGCTGCATGGTCCCATGGTGTTTATACTTGCGTACTATTGTTTGTACAGATGAAAGTGGTACCTTCAGGCGTTTGGAAATTGTTCCCAAGGATGAACCAGACTTGTGGAGGTCTACAATTTTGTTTCTGGGGTCTTGGCTGACTTCTTTTGATTTTCCCATGTTGTCAAGCAAAGAGGCACAGAGTTAGAAGGTAGGCCTTGAAATACATCCACAGGTACACCTCCAATTGACTCAAATTATGTCAATTAGCCTATCAGAAGCTTCTAAAGCCATGACATCATTTTCTGGAATTTTCCAAACTGTTTAAAGGCACAGTCAACTTAGTGTATGTAAACTTCTGACCCACTGGAATTGTGATACAGTGAATTATAGGTGAAATAATCTGTCTGTAAACAATTGTTGGAAAAATGACTTGTGTCATGCACGAAGTAGATGTCCTAACCGACTTTCCAAAACTATAGTTTGTTAACAATAAATTTGTGGAGTGGTTGAAAAACGAGTTTTAATGACTCCAACCTAAGTGTATGTAAACTTCCGACTTCAACTGTAGAAGACAAAACCAGGTTAGCAGCCATAAGCATTTATAACCCAGTCGTCTCGGTTGTACTATATATAAATATTACATTTTTATCCACATACATTAATTCATTCATTCCCACAATTGACAAATACTATGCGTAATAATGTAGGCACTTTCTATGAAGGATTGTTACTACTCTCGCATTATTCAGCCTCTTAATGACAGCTTGTTTTATTTGAAATGGGGCCTGTTTGAATAGACTAAAATGAACAGCTTTGTATGCGTAAAAAAAACATGCTATTCTACGTCCATCCTGGTGCCGCAGTGGATTAATTCCATTGACAGAAAACACAAGATCATAGCTTCAAATATCACTGATGCCATGACACAATAAAAAATAAATGTGTTTACATGATTAGTGCCTAAGGAAATGAATTTCCATATGCCCTATCTGTGTTTGGAGCTCAAAAACGTACCCCAAAATAAGCTAGCAGTGTTATTAAAAATCGTATTGAAACATTCAGTGAAAGTTTTAATGATTCTCAAAAAAGAAAAACTCAAAATAACCTAGAATTTCTGTTCTCAGAGTGTTAATAAAACCTTCCAGGAACACTTTCAAGGAACCAGAGTAAAACATTCTTAAAACTTCCCTCCCTCCCCTGCAACCTAAAAAATAAACATTCTCAGAACAGGCAAAATGTTCACTTCTGTTCTCAGAACATACTGTAGCTCCAACTGACTCTAAGTGGACCTCCAATTTCCTTCCTGCAAAAACCTCCCACATCCCAGGTAGGGTTGTTGTCCCTGTGACTGGCAGACCACCCCTGAACACATGGATCCTTGGGCCCTTAAGAAGTTGGGACCCATCCTTTAAAAAGAGCCCAAAGTGCCACTTACAGTTGAAGTCAGAAGTTTACATACACCTTAGACAAATACATTTAAACTCAGTTTTTCACAATTCTTGACATTTAATCCTGGTAAAAATTCCCTGTTTTAGGTCAGTTAGGATAACCAGTTTATTTTAAGAATGTGAAATGTCAGAATAATAGTAGAGAGAATGATTTATTTCAGCTTTTATTTCTTTCATCACATTCCCAGTGGGTCAGAAGTTTACGTACACTTAATTAGTATTTGGTAGCATTGCCTTTAAATTGTTTAACTTGGGTCAAATGTTTCGGGTAGCCTTCCACAAGCTTCATTATGGTCAAACAGTTCCATTTTTGTTTCATCAGACAAGAGGACATTTCTCCAAAAAGTATGATCTTTGTCCCCATGTGCAGTTGAAAACCGTAGTCTGGCTTTTTATGGCGGTTTTGGAGCAGTGGCTTCTTCCTTGCTGAGCGGCCTTTCAGGTTATGTCAATATAGGACTCTACTTTTGTACCTGTTTCCTCCAGCATCTTCACAAGATCCGTTGCTGTTGTTCTGAGATTGATTAGCACTTTTCGCACCAAAGTACATTCGTTTCTAGGAGACAGAACGCGTCTCCTTCCAGAACGGTATGACGGCTGCATGGTCCCATGGTGTTTATACTTGCGTACTATTGTTTGTACAGATGAAAGTGGTACCTTCAGGCGTTTGGAAATTGTTCCCAAGGATGAACCAGACTTGTGGAGGTCTACAATTTTGTTTCTGGGGTCTTGGCTGACTTCTTTTGATTTTCCCATGTTGTCAAGCAAAGAGGCACAGAGTTAGAAGGTAGGCCTTGAAATACATCCACAGGTACACCTCCAATTGACTCAAATTATGTCAATTAGCCTATCAGAAGCTTCTAAAGCCATGACATCATTTTCTGGAATTTTCCAAACTGTTTAAAGGCACAGTCAACTTAGTGTATGTAAACTTCTGACCCACTGGAATTGTGATACAGTGAATTATAGGTGAAATAATCTGTCTGTAAACAATTGTTGGAAAAATGACTTGTGTCATGCACGAAGTAGATGTCCTAACCGACTTTCCAAAACTATAGTTTGTTAACAATAAATTTGTGGAGTGGTTGAAAAACGAGTTTTAATGACTCCAACCTAAGTGTATGTAAACTTCCGACTTCAACTGTAGAAGACAAAACCAGGTTAGCAGCCATAAGCATTTATAACCCAGTCGTCTCGGTTGTACTATATATAAATATTACATTTTTATCCACATACATTAATTCATTCATTCCCACAATTGACAAATACTATGCGTAATAATGTAGGCACTTTCTATGAAGGATTGTTACTACTCTCGCATTATTCAGCCTCTTAATGACAGCTTGTTTTATTTGAAATGGGGCCTGTTTGAATAGACTAAAATGAACAGCTTTGTATGCGTAAAAAAAACATGCTATTCTACGTCCATCCTGGTGCCGCAGTGGATTAATTCCATTGACAGAAAACACAAGATCATAGCTTCAAATATCACTGATGCCATGACACAATAAAAAATAAATGTGTTTACATGATTAGTGCCTAAGGAAATGAATTTCCATATGCCCTATCTGTGTTTGGAGCTCAAAAACGTACCCCAAAATAAGCTAGCAGTGTTATTAAAAATCGTATTGAAACATTCAGTGAAAGTTTTAATGATTCTCAAAAAAGAAAAACTCAAAATAACCTAGAATTTCTGTTCTCAGAGTGTTAATAAAACCTTCCAGGAACACTTTCAAGGAACCAGAGTAAAACATTCTTAAAACTTCCCTCCCTCCCCTGCAACCTAAAAAATAAACATTCTCAGAACAGGCAAAATGTTCACTTCTGTTCTCAGAACATTTGAAAAAGGTTCCGTTTTACCAGTCAGGAAACGTATAGCTTCATTCCCATAACCAATGTGAAACCAAAAACATACGTTCCCACAACTTTCAAGGAGCCAAATATGATAGCTGGGAGGTAGGCAGCACTAGCTTTGTCACGATAATGAATCATATTTCGGACAATGACATAGGTGTTGGCAAGACAGCACAGACAGATCTGGGATAAGGCAGCGCAACTGTGCTACAGTAGGGCCATGTTGATGTGCTATTGACAGACAAGAATGTAGAGGGGCGTGGCGGGGGATGATAGATGGCACAGTGCGACAGACAGACCTCGGGGGGGGGGGCACGGCAGAGCAGAGGGGATGCAAGGCCTGTTGAGAGGCCCCTGGGGGCGGGGCATCAGGTTCAGGAAACAGGTCGATAGATACCCAGTGACAGAAAGGGCGTCCACGTCAACAGACAGAGCACTTAGGAGAGGTGAAAAGGATCATATTCATACGCTGCCTCCAGATAATACATAATAGGCCCAGTTTCGGGCTTTCATCTAAACCTGTTTGTTTAGGAGAAGCAATCCAACTGCCACTGTAGGCAGATGCATCATGTCAGTCGCCATGGTTTGAGCGAGTGGCGTGTCGTTGGTAGGGGCATCATGTGTATGCTGTGTCATCTCCAGATGGCAATCGAATGGCACCCAGGAAGCAAGAGTGAGTGAGGAGAGATTATGCCTCACCCTCTTCTGAAACCATGGCAACACAGAGTAGGAGGTCCTAGCTGAGGAGGCTGTGGTGTGGTGAGGAGAAGATGGCCTCGGTGGCCGCATAGACATAAAATGATATTAGCATAAAAGAGAATTAGTCATTCTATTTCTATGGGTGGCAGGCTGCTAAGTATACTCTGTTCTTTACAACAGGGAGAATGGGCATGGCTTGGATGGATATACCAGAGACATACTGTATAAAGATGGCTCTGGGCTACACAAACCATCCACTATCTGACTCATTGTCTGCTATCAGACTAGCATCTACATGTAAGTGGCAGAGCATCCCGGACAGCAGTAAAGCATGTGGAAAGACTAATGATGCAGCCATATCCCGGGGATATAATAGCAGGATATTGTTAATTGCATTGCCACGGCTATTAATATGGACTATGGGAGGAAAGAGAATATTTGCTATCACTGTTCTTTTTTCCTCCATCTGACTGCTCTTAGTAAGCTATGTGTCAGCTCTCCATGACCCAGACTCAAGCCACTCCGAGAAAAGCATTATTTGACAAATGCCATCCTTTTAAGAGAATCTCACTACTATTTGTTTTTTTCTTCCAAACTTTGTCCCCCCCAAAAACTGGAGTGATGCCTGGGATTTAGGCCAAGCTTGACTCAGGGCTAACTGCACAAATCTAGAGTGTGTGCTTATAGTAGTTAGTATCCAGACCAAAATTGGCTGGACAGGCAGGAGTGGGTCCAGAGCAGAACAGACTAGCAGGAGTTTATTCTATTCTTGGACTAACAGACAGATGAAGCTAGATGAGGCTTCCCTTGTCTACCAACCAGAGTAACAGTACCCATCTCAATGAAACATCTCCCACTTCAATCATGCCCTTTGAACTCCCATGCCAAATCAGTACCAGGCAAAGTGAGTACATGACATGATAACAGAATAATGTACTTACTAGGAAAGGTGCTTCAGATTTGTGTTTGATCAGATTTCACTGGCTATTCTTTTGATCAAATAAAATAATGTGTATGATATTGTTCGAAATTGAATCTTTATGAGCCATTCTATGTAATGTTTTGGGAAAAACAGCAGAGTTGAGATGAGCTTTGTTTTGGGATAAATAACTTGCAATAATTATCTGAAATGTTTATCTGAAATGTTGTACACTGAGAAATAAGCAAAAAAACAACAATAACCTAAAATGTTAGTCCCTGGAGACAATCTTTGTAGCCAACTACCCATGCTGTTTCACACCTAATCTTACCCAGCAGGCTCCCCAGAGGGAGAGTATGATACTTCTGTCTTTCTTCTCTGTTTCAGGACACACTTGAGTGGTTATCGTCATCACCCAAGGGAGAAGAACTCTTTTGATAATTGGTTGAAAATAAAACTGCTGTGCTATATAAAAACCAGGTTTTACATTTCAACATTATGTTCAGCTTTCAATTGAAATGTGAAGAATACAAGGTGATAAACTTCCTAAGGCTATTGCTGAATAGCAAAGCGGATCAGGTCACACTTGCAGGAAATTATCCCTTGAGTCTATTGTGATGAATTGCCCATTATAGTTCAGCAGGGATGTAAATGTTTCAGTAATAGTAATTACAGACCTAATTGCCACATGTCATTTGTGAGCTTTAATGAATTCTGTAGAAAAGCGGCAGAAATTTGTCTCATTGAATGTTAGCTTTATAGTCAGTAAAAAAAAAAGTGTATAAACACAACAATTCACATATCACACCACTCCCCAGTGCCCCACAGCAATGAAAATCCAAGCTTACTGATGTCCTAGCTAGCCTGTAAAGCTAATTAAATTCAATGAAAATACAAGGAACTCAAAGGTAAGTAAACATGTATGAATCAATCTCCCACTCAGTCATTAGATACCAAGTTCTCCTGCACAGTGCACACTCATGTGTCACCTTTCCTTGTCAGGGGATGGAGGGACTTAACAATAGGATGTGCTTGAGTTCTCCTCTGTTGGCTGGCTGGGCACCCCGGGAAAGTCAATATGGCTACTGCTCACAAAGGGAGCCTGCCCCACAGGTCACTATCCTTTAAATGTCACCCTATTTTAGGCTGCAGCAACCATGCGAGGATTAATGGCAGTCACTTTATTGTATTTCAGCCCCGGCTGCCATTAGCAGTAGAGGGTAATGAGAAAGAGAAAGAAGTCTGGCTGATATCCCCTCAGGTGACTCTATAATACCATAGTACTGTGCCACATAATCCTGTTAACATATATAGGCTACATGGTGAGCATGCGATAACTAGTCTTCATTGACATTTTGAACCTCTCCCTGATCCAGTCTGTAATATCTACATGTTTCAAGCAAACCACCATAGTCCCTGTGCCCAAGAATGCCAAGGTAACCTGTCTAAATGATTGCCGCTCCGTAGCACTCACATCTGTAGCCGTGAAATGCTTTGAAAAGGCTAGTCATGGCTCACATCAACTCCAGCACCCCAGACCCCCGAGATTCACTCCAATTCGCAAACCACCCCAACAGATCCACAGATGATACAATCTCTATCACACTCCACACTTCCCTTTCCCACCTGGACAAAAGTAACACCTACGTTAGAATGCTGTTCATTGACTACAGCTTAGCGTTCAACACCATACTACCATCACTAAGCTAATGACCCTGGTACTGAACATCTCTCTCTGCAACAACATGCACGATTCCAACACCATCATTAAGTTTGCCAACGACACGACAGTGGTAGACCTGATCACCGACAACAATGGGACAGCCTATTGGGAGGTGGTCAGAGACCTGGCAGTGCGGTGCCAGGACAACAACCTCTCCCTCAATGTGGGTAAGACAAAGGGGCTTATTGTGGACTACAGGAATCGGAGGGCTGAACACACCCCCATTCACATCGACAGTGCTGTAGTGGAGCGGGTCGAGAGCTTCAAGTTCCTCAGTGTCCACATCACTAAGGACCTATCATGGTCCAAACACACCAACATAGTCGAGAAGAGGGCACGACAATGCCTCTTCCCCCCCAGGAGGCTGGAAATATTTGGCATGGGTCCTCACATCCTCAAAAAGGTCTACAGCTGCACCATTGAGAGCATCATCCCCGCTTGGTATGGCAACATCTTGGCATCCGACCGCAAGGCGCTACAGAGGGTAGTGCGTACAGCCCAGTATATCACTGGGGCTAAACTCCCTGCCATCCAGGACCTCAGAGGCTGTATCAGAGGAAGGCCCCAAAAATTGTCCGAGACCACCCAAGGCATAGACTATTCTCTCTGCTACCGCACGGCAAGCGATACTGGAAGTCTGGGACCAAAAGGCTTCTTAACAGCTTCTACCCCAAAGCCATAAGACTGTTGAACAGTTAATCAAATGGTTACCCGGACTATTTACATAAACCCCCTTTATTATTTATTAATCATTTTAAAAAATGCACTCACACACACACAACACACACACACATGCATATTGATGACACACAAATCTAATTCCCACTGAGTTCAAGAAAACAAAATGTCACCCCAGAAACTGTGAAACTCCTCAACTTATGAGGCAAATGGTAATTTCATGCTCCACTACTGCCTGGGGGATATCAGGACTGAAGGTGTGCTGAAGGTGATACAGGAAACATAGCCATCTGTTTTTGAAAGTATTGGAAATAACCCTAGAGAACCAAAAACGAATATACACCACCATGTTAAATCATGAAATTGAAAGATGCTAATATTGGAATGACATATACAATACATATGGTCATTGCGGTAGGAAATTGGGGAACATGACACACTATGACAGTGTCGTTGTGTTGTGCTGTGGGGTGTTGTGCTGTGTTGAGCGCGACAGAACAGTATCAGTGACAGAGAAAATGTCTGTCGTTCCTCCCTTTATCGCCTGATGGTCATCACAACAAACATCAATAATGCAGCGGGGACATCCTCACATTGACAGGCTCTATACAGCCTTGTTGCTGTCGCTATCTCTACCGAGAGAAAATATATGAGAGATTAACACTCAAAAGTCATCAATGTAAGGGAATTTCGTATTTTTTTTTACCTAAATCCAATGACATGGTGACATTTGTTGTTGTTTTCACGTTGAATTTATGTTAGTTGACAACTCAACTAAATTTAAATCAAAACTAGACACGTCTGTGCCGAGTGTTTTTTTTTTTTTACAGCAACACAGAGCATAAAGTGTTCAAAAACGACCGTGACGATGAAGAACTAAATATTAGAATTTATAATAGGAGGCCAATTCTTCAAGGAATCCCGGGCCGCCTAAAGTGACTCTTCCAGCTAAGTTGCTGCAGAGTAGGTGAAGCTCTAGCCAGTATTATGAAAGGAATGTAGGCTTTGGCCCATGCCCAATGACAACAGTTTATTATCAATACAAATATTTAGTTCATCATCGTCACCGTCGTTTTTGAACACATTAACAAATTGTCACATCCGCCGAATACAACCTTACCGTGAAATGCTTACTTGCAAGTCCTTACCAACAATGCCGTTCACGAAACAGAATTAAGAACATATTTACTAAATAAACTAAAGTAAAAATAAAATAAAAAGTAACACAATAAAATAACAATAACAGGCTATATACAAGGGGTACCGGTACCGAGTCAATGTGCGGGGGTACAGGTTAGTCGAGGTAATTTGTACATGTAGGTAGGGGTGAAGTGACTATGCATAGATAATAAACAGCGAGTATGTCAGTGTTGCCTAAGATATAGACTATACTTAAGCAATAATACATGAGAGGCCGTGTGTTAAGACATTTTTATCATGGCTGTGATGTGGTTATAGCCACGAGGCGAAGCCGTGGTATAATGTTCACTGTCATTCCACAACTCGGCACAGTTTGAGTTTAGGGATTCGAGCAACACTAGTTTCAAAGGGACAAACTAAAACAAACCGTATGAGGGGGCGACAGGTAGCGTAGTGGTTAGATCGTTGGCCAATAACCGAAAGGTTGCTGGATCGAATCCCCGAGCTGACAAGGTAAAAATCTGTCATTCTACCCCTGAACAAGGCAGTTATCCACTGTTCCCCGGAAGTCCGTCATTGTAAATAAGAATGTGTTCTTAACTGACTTGCCTAGTTAAATACATTTTTTTTTTTAAATGAGCATAGGTGTACTACACAATGCCTTAATAATAAAAGCAGGGAATGCCTCCATGGCCAATGTCAGCACCATGGACAGGGCCATAGAAAGTAACAGTGGCGTGAGCCTCGCGGCAAAAGTGCCATTGAAGAATAATTATAATTCAAATGTAAAACCAGACTACATCAGGCGTAGACCTATGCCTAATTATCTTCGACATGGGCTACAGAACACATTCATCTGTTGGACCTCCACATTTAAACATTAAAGTCCTCGCAAAACGAGAACCCGTGAAAGCTTGCCGACTTCGATGAGATAATTAGATTGCAAAAGAGGGACAAATCCCTGACGTTATTACATCGGGTTTTAATTTGCATCTAACCCACAAATGAAAAGTTGAATTTTAATTAGTTTCAAGCTGTCAACCAATAGACCAGGGAGCTGTGAAGCCGTATTCAAATGCTGTCACATACAACTTTAACCAGTTACAGTGGGCAAGTACCACAACGCAGAGAGCGGCGGCCTATTCAGACACTACACAAGGCCAACCATCCAGATACAATAAGTTTCTTCAATAGAAACCACGCCTCGACTGAGGGAGCCTCTGACGTTCTGAAATCATACTGCAATTCATAGCCTGCTGATCTGAAAATCACGGGGGTAGCACACCTTGTTTCAGTTGCAAAACCATTTAGGCAAGAGTGTACCAAGAACATAATTGCAGCAGCATGATAGTGTACACTCAAATGATGGGGCGAAAAATATAAAGCAGACAGGAGCTATGCAATCAGTTGAAGTTGTCAACAATTAATCAGGTGATGCTGTCAATTATAAAATCAATACACCAATAGTTTGAAGTAGAGGTTTAGAACAAGGTCTTACATGCTCGTCCTCGCTCGCATTTTTCTTTCGGTAGGGAACATGGGCTCTGCCGTCGGCGACGGGCTGAGAGGTCTTTCCTGTGTTGTTCTCCTCATCCGCGACCTGTCCGCCGAGTAGGTGGCTGGCCTCAGGTGGGTGCGGGAAAGAGTTATTCGTATTAATCTTACCGGTGAATCTCTGATACAGCGAAGCCATAAGTCCAGTCCAGACAAAACCACTACAGCATGTCAAAGCAATAGACAGCTCTCGTCTTTGGGGACTTGCTTGTATGTGTAGGCTACTGCTTCTTTTCTGTGCGCTTCGGAGAGAGCCGATGGAGGATGGTCAATGTCTCCCTCTGGAATAAAGCGGGGATTGTTCAAAGACAACAGGTGAATAATCGCGATAAAATAACGTGTTAAAACTGAAAACCTTTTCCTGTTTTAATTAGAAAACAGATAGGCCTATAGGCTAAACAGCGAGTCCTCTGATCGATTAGCTGTTGGCTTTGTCCTAAAGGAGCGGTGAGCAAGGCTACATTAGGTGTCAATAGTTGGTGTCTGTATTCAGAGCACGTTGGTTCCCCTCTTCGGTTTGTTGATGCGTCCTCACAGCGACATAGCAGCCCGTCCCTATGGGTATCCTATCTGATTTTAAATACAGACTCAGAAATTGTACCCAATCAAAATAACTAAATAGGCGGATAGCCTCAACAGCTCTTTGGTGGCTAGACAGACCTGGTGAAGGTGTGAAGTGTGTGAAGCCTATGTGTGAAAGACGTAACCCTTGGCGCGTCCGTGGACGCATTCTGCATGAGAAGTGAGGTAAGGCTGTGCACAACGTATCTCAAAAACACACTGCAGACTATAGCCTACTGCATATAATACACATTCATGGAGGGGCAGAGCAGATTTAATTTAATCCAATATTGCATTAAAGTATTTTTTTTTAAATTGTCCGGTCTCAAAAAAGTGTTAAAACAAGCAGTAATGTAATTATTCTGGTCGTTATTCTGGTCGTTGCAGTCCCAGTTAGTCCAGGACGGAGCTCGAGTGCCTCTCTGCGGCTCAATGAGAAAAGACACTTGCATTCAGAAGAATGATGACGACTGTTTTATGACAGTTCTAGTTTACGGACACCCCTTACTACATTGTCTTTTCTTCAAGTCGTCTGAGCTTCTAGAAGACCTTGGCAGCCAACCTCTAACACAAATTCAACACATTCCTCTTGAATCGAGATACAAAAAGCATTTATTCATCCTTTGAACCTTATGTCCCCTGGGAATGCACTGTGCAGGATTTCAGCTCCATGCATGGACAGCACCATAAACCACGTTTCCATCCACAGTTTTTATGCGAGTAAAACCGTACAGTAGGATAGATATATACTGTATATATACAAAAGTATGTGGACACCCCTTCAAATTAGTGGATTTGGCTATTCCAGCCGCACCCTTCGCTGACAGGTGTATAAAATCATCTGTCCTCGGTTTCAACACTCACTACCGAGTTCCAAACTGCCTCTGGAAGCAACCTCTGCACAAGAACCCAGCGAGCCAGGCCTAATCGCCAATATCAGTGTCCGACCTCACTAATGCTCTTGTGTCTGAATGGAAGGAAGTCCATGCAGCTATGTTCTAACATCTAGTGGAAAGCCTTCCCAGAAGAGTGGAGGCTGTTAATAGTGGCAAAGGGGGGGACCAACTCCATATTAATACCAATGATTCTGGAAGGAGATGTTCAACGAGCAGGTGTCCACATACTTTTGGTCATGTTGTGTACATATTAGAGGAGGCTGGTGGGAGGAGCTAAAGGGGGACGGGCCCTTGTAATCACTTAAGTGGAACGGAGTCAAACATGTGGTTTCCATATGTTTGATGTGTTCTATTCCATTCCAGTCATTCCATTCCAGCCGTTACAATGAGCCATCCTCCTATAGCTCCTCCCACCAGCCACTGATATATACATAAAAACATGACAGCTGTGAAGGAAACAGGACGTTTCAGTACAGTTTTATAAATGCCAGCAGATCATTTGTTTGTTTGACATGGTGGGATTTTTTTGTGTTGGTAAAATTAATTATGCGATAAATGGTGGTGGAAACAAATATTGGTATCACCTAATAACCATCATATCAAAGTAAACTTGGAGTCACGTGATGAGATGGTGTGTGGTCCTCCCACTGCAACTCATCCAGACAAACATGCAGTTTATTAGGCTACCGATGAAATACTGTAAATTATGATGACTTCAAAGGCTGGTGAAAGTGCAAGATGATGAGCTTGATGAAAGTAAGATAGCGCCGACAGATATGGCAACTCGCTAATGTTCAGTCTCTGGATAATAAAGTAGATGAGCTCAGGGTGAGGATCTCCTTTCAGAGAGACCTCAGGGATTGTAACATACTCTGTTTCACGGAAAAAGGTCTCTCTTGGGATACACTGTTCCCGTCCAGACAGCCATCTGGGTTCTCAGTACATTGCGCAGATAGGAATAAAGAACTCTCCGGGAATAAGAAAGGCGGGGGTATATGTTTCATGATTAACTACTCATGGTGTGACTGTGATAACATACAGAAACGTAAGTCCTTTTGTTCACCTAACCTTGAATACCTCACAATCAAATGCTGACCGTATTACCTCCCAAGAGAATTCTCTTCGGGTTATAATCACAGCCGTGAATATTCCCCAAAAGCCGATACCACGACGGCCCACAAAGAACTACACTGGACTTTATGCAAACTGAAAACCACATATCCTGAGGTCGCATTTATTGTAGCTGGGGATTTTAACTAAGTAAATTTGATGAAAACGCTACCGAAGTTCTACCAACACATTGACTGTAGTACTCGCGCTGATTAAACATGGGACCACTGCTCCTCAACTTTTGAAATGCCAATAAGGCCCTTCCTTCGGCAAATCTGATAATGACTCCATTTTGCTCCTCCCTTCCTGTAGGCAGAAACTCAAACAGGAAGTACCCGTGCTAAGGTCTATTCAACGCTGGCCTGACCAATCGGAATCCATGCTTCAAGATTGTTTTGATCATGCGATAGGGATATATTTCTGTTACAAACAGTGTAGTTATTCCCTCCGTAAGGCAATGAAATGGCCAAAACGTCAGTACAGAAACAAAGTGGAGTCTCAATTCAATGGCTCAGACACAACACGTATGTGGCAGTGTCTACAGACAATCACGGATTACAAAGGGAAAACCAGCCACATCGTGGACACCAACATCTTAGTTCCGGACAAGCTAAACACCTTCTTCACCCGCTTTGAGGATAACACAGTGCCACCATCGTGGCCCGCTACCAAGGACTGTGGGCTCTCCTTCTCTGTGGCCAACGTGAGTAAGACGTTTAAGCATGTTAACCCTCGCAGGGCTGCCTGCCCAGACGCCATCCCTAGCCGCATCCTCAGAGCATGCGCAGACTAGCTGGCTGGAGTGTTTACGGCCTGATTACCAACAATGATGAGACAGCCTACAGGGAGGAGGTGAGGGCCCTGGGAGAGTGGTGCCAGGAAAATAACCTCTCACTTGACATCAGCAAAACAAAGGAGCTGATCGTGGACTTCAGGAAACAGCAGAGGAAGCACGGCCCTATCCTCATCGACAGGACCGCAATGGAGAAGGTGGAAAGCTTCAGGTTCCTCGGTTTACACATCACTGACGATCTGAAATGGTCCACCCACACAGACAGTGTGGTGAAGAAGGTGCAACAGTGCCTCTTCAAACTCAGGAGGCTTAAGAAATTTGGCTTGGCCCCTAAAACCATCAAACTTTTACAGATGCACAATTGAGAGCATCCTGTCGAGTAGTATCACTGCCTGGTACGGCAACTGCACCGCCCACAACCACAGGGCACTCCAGAGGGTGGTGCGGTTTGCCCAACGCATCACCGGGGGCGAACTACCTGCCCTCCAGGACACCTGTAGCACCCGATGTCACAGGAAGGACTACAAGATCATTAAGGACATAGCCACGAGATACTACTGCACTGTTGGAGCTAGGAACACAAGGATTTCGCTACACCCGCAATAACATCTGCTAAATATGTGTACTGTATGTGACCAATATGATTTTATTTATTTTGATTTGATTTTGATGATCCTTTCAAATAAATATCGAGGGTCTTATTCTGGTGACATGATAATCGATGCTAGGCTGCCATTTGACATTTAAAAACAGATAGCGCTGTTGGCTAGAGCACACGTGCCAATACCAGAGTGGGCAGGCACACTTGCTATATAACGCAACATTTTTGTGAGAAAACAATAATTAGAGTTGAAAATGACTTGTATTTTTAATTCGGTACATGAGAATTTAACCACAAAAGGTATTTTTATGTGCAGTATGTCATCATGGACAGCCTTTTATCTGCAACAAGTCAATTGGATGGAAACATTTTTTTCCTTCAGATTTTAAAATATTCGCATGAAAATCTGTCGCCAATTAGATTGAAACCTAGCTACTGACAGTGCCATAAACCAGATTACCATCCAACTTTTTTATGTTAATAAAGTACATGTTGGATAAAAAATGTCACAACAGGCCTGATGGAAACTGCATATTTGTTGGTAAACTTTCCAAATGTAGACAAAACAAAATATGCTAGACAAGGTGGGGTGTTTTTGTCAAATTAATTATGTGAGAAATGACAGTGGAAGCACCTTTATGAGCAAACATTGATATACAGTGCTTTCGGAAAGTATTCAGACCCCTTGACTTTTTCCCCATTTTGTTACTTTACAGCCTTACTCTAAAATTGATGAAATTGATTTCCCCCCTCATCAATCTACACATAATACCCCATAATAACAAACAAAACTAGGTTTTTAGAAAGGTTTACAAATTTCGTACAAATTAAAAACTGAACTATCATATTTACATAAGTATTCAGACCCTTTACTCAGTACTTTGTTGAAGCACCTTTGGCAGCAATTACAGTATTGAGTCTTCTTTGGTATGACGCTACAAGCTTGGCACACCTGTATTTGGGGAGTTACTCCCATTCTTCTCTGCAGATCCTCTCAAGCTTTATCAGGTTGGATGGGGAGCGTTGCAGCACAGTTATTTTCAGGTCTCTCCAGAGATGTTCGATCGGGTTCAAATTCGAGCTGTGGCTGGGCCACTTAAGGACATTCAGATATTTAAAAATATATAAATATTTTTTACCCTTTTTCATGATATCACATTGGTAGTTACAGTCTTGTCCCATCGCTGCAACACCCGTGTGTACACGGGAGAGGCAAAGGTCGAGAGCCATGTGTCCCCCGAAACATGACCCCGCCAAGCCGCACTGCTCACTTAACCCTAAAGCCAGCTGCACCAATGTGTCTGAGGAAACACCATACTGCTGACGACCAAAGCCAGCATGCATGTGCCCGGCCTCCACAAGGAGTCACTAGAACACGATGGGACAAGGACATCCCAGCCGGCTAAACCCTCCCCTAAGCCGGACGACGCTGGGCCAATTGTGCGCCTCCACGGGTCTCCCGGTCACGGCCTGGGATCGAACCCAGATCTACAGTGACGCCTCTAGCACTGATCAGTGCCTTAGACCGCTGCGCCACTCGGGAGGCCCGACATTCAGAGACTTGTCCCAAAGTCACTTCTTGGCTATGTGCTTAGGGTTGTTGTCCTGTTGGAAGGTGAACCTTCTCCCCAGTCTGAGGTCCTGAGCACTCTGGAGCAGGTTTTCATCAAGGATCTCTCTGTACTTTGCTCCGTTCATCTTTGCCTCGATCCTGACTAGTCTCCCAGTCCCTGCCGCTGAAAAACATCACCACAGCATGATGCTTCCACCACCATGCTTCACCATAGGGATGGTGCCAGGTTTCTTCCAGACTTGACCGTTGTCATTTAGGCCAAAGAGTTAAATCTTGGTTTCATCAGACCAGAGAATCTTGTTTCTCATGGTCTGAGAGTCTTTAGGTGCCTTTTGGCAAACTCCAATTTTGAGTCTCATAGCAAAGGTTCTGAATACTTATGTAAATAAGGTATTTCTGTTTTGAATTTTTAATACATTTGCAAACATTTCTAAAAAACTGTTTTAATTTTGTCATTATGGGGTATTGTGTGTAGATTGCTGTGAATTTTAAAATGTAATCCATTTTAGAATAAGGCTGTAACATAACAAAATATGGAAAAAGTCTGAATACTTTCCCAAGGCAATGTAATAACCATAATATGGAAGGACACTTGGAGTCACAGGATGATCTGTTGGCTGGTCCTCCCACTATGACTCAAGAAAGCATGCAGTTTATTTGGCTACAGATGAAATAAATTATGATGAACTTCACAGGATGGTGAAAGTGCATGGGGATGAGCTTGATGTAAATATCTAAGGTATTATGATCAATGCTTCACTGCCATTTGACAAAGAAAAATAACCTTGCTCTTTTGTCCATAATAATCTCATCATGTAGTAGGCTATACCTGCCATAATAATCTCATCATGTAGTAGGCTATACCTGCCATAATAATCTCATCATGTAGTAGGCTATACCTGCCATAATAATCTCATCATGTAGTAGGCTATACCTGCCATAATAATCTCATCATGTAGTAGGCTATATCTGCCATAATAATCTCATCATGTAGTAGGCTATACCTGCCATAATAATCTCATCATGTAGTAGGCTATACCTGCCATAATAATCTCATCATGTAGTAGGCTATATCTGCCATAATAATCTCATCATGTAGTAGGCTATACCTGCCAAATTAATCTCATCATGTAGTAGGCTATACCTGCCATAATAATCTCATCATGTAGTAGGCTATACCTGCCAAATTAATCTCATCATGTAGTAGGCTATATCTGCCATAATAATCTCATCATGTAGTAGGCTATACCTGCCAAATTAATCTCATCATGTAGTAGGCTATACCTGCCATAATAATCTCATCATGTAGTAGGCTATACCTGCCAAATTAATCTCATCATGTAGTAGGCTATACCTGCCATAATAATCTCATCATGTAGTAGGCTATACCTGCCAAATTAATCTCATCATGTAGTAGGCTATACCTGCCAAATTAATCTCATCATGTAGTAGGCTATACCTGCCAAATTAATCTCATCATGTAGTAGGCTATACCTGCCAAATTAATCTCATCATGTAGTAGGCTATACCTGCCATAATAATCTCATCATGTAGTAGGCTATACCTGCCAAATTAATCTCATCATGTAGTAGGCTATACCTGCCAAATTAATCTCATCATGTAGTAGGCTATACCTGCCAAATTAATCTCATCATGTAGTAGGCTATACCTGCCAAATTAATCTCATCATGTAGTAGGCTATACCTGCCAAATTAATCTCATCATGTAGTAGGCTATACCTGCCAAATTAATCTCATCATGTAGTAGGCTATACCTGCCATAATAATCTCATCATGTAGTAGGCTATACCTGCCAAATTAATCTCATCATGTAGTAGGCTATACCTGCCATAATAATCTCATCATGTAGTAGGCTATACCTGCCATAATAATCTCATCATGTAGTAGGCTATATCTGCACTGTATCAGGAGCTGTTGGCTAGAACGCATATGCCTAGACCAGAGTGGGCACATTCTCTATATAACGTTAAAAGAAAATGTGACTAAACCATCAGAAGAATTGAAAATGCAATGGAAACCTATTTAAATTGTATTTTTTATTCTGTATATGGGAATTTAAACACAAAAGTGATTTTTGTGCACTACGTCATCATATACAGCATTTTATTTTAAAAAGTCAATTTGATGGATCTGGTGGGAAAATGCACATATTGTTTTTATGCAGATTTTAGAATATTTACTTGAAAAATCTGTGCAAATTGGATGGAAAACTAGCTTTAAACACCAACTGCGAAAGAGTTCTGTGAGCTTACATTGCATAAATGGCTTTGAGTAATTATTGTGACTCAAAAGCACAGCTAGACCAGAGAATCTTCACCATCATATACCTTTCCTCACCTGCCCAATGGCCTTTTAGTAGTCAGCAGTGTAACCTGAGAAGATGGAGATTTAAATAATACTCAGGCATGTCTGTGCTGTTAAATGTGTGAAGTATTTGCATGTACGTGACAGTGGTCAGTTGGGACAGGCACTTGTGGAAAGTTGAGAGCCTCCACAGTCACTGTCTGAGTGTCACAGATTAAATTCCCAAATGAGAGTACCCTGGCTGGCCCCCCTCACCGTGACAGCTCAGCCCTCCAAACTGATGCTATGGTGGATTTCTGAGAAATGGGTCATCTGCTGAACACACAAGTAACTTCAAAACTTCAAAGCAGCACCACTATGATGCTAAATAGACCATGCCGGCGACGCCATCAAGCGTTACTGTCCTTTACAATAGGCTACAACAGAAATCAATTGCAGTGGATTAAAAACTGTCCTCCTGATTCATTTTGCAACTTGTTTGCGCAGAGACAAGAGTAATCACATGCTCCATCTTTATTACAAATTGTAGTTGAAAAATATTGTAGATTCCAACTGAACAATGAGGGGGTTACAATTAATTTTCCTTTTTCATTGAGTCATTTTCATATCCTTCCCCACAGAGCTGCTGTAGGCTCAGTGATTCATGGATTTCATAAAAATGCATCCCTCCCCCTTTACTACAAATGTGTCTATGTTAAATTGATTTCAATGCTTCAAAGAGTTTCCATTACAAAATCAAGTGCCTAGAACATAAAGGTCATTGGATGGCAGGGTCATTTTCAACCATAAATGTTTCTAAATGTCAGATATAAATAAAAAAAATAATACTTTGGTTGGTAAAAAATCTAAATGTGGCTCCAATATTATTACTTACATTTTGATAGTCAAGGTTTCTACTCTCTAAAACTCACACACTAACAATGGGTTGAATTGAGATAGACCTTACTTTTCAGTTGTTTTCACAGTGACCAATTGAACATACTGGTACTTAATTCAGCTCTTGAAACACACATCTCCTTTTCCAGGTCTTGTTTTGCCTGCCTGTCATCATTTGCTGCTCTCTCTTGTTCATAATGCTTTTACTAGGCCTGTTCCTGTATACCCCTGGGCGATAGGTTCTGCTCACTTGACATGTTTTCCAACCTTTTCTGATGGATGTTCTGTAATCTCCCTCACCTTGTGTCAGGCCTTGTTCTGAACTGCCTGCCTGGCTGCTTCGGGCTTCCCAGAGGACTCTTATTGCTAGTGGGGCTCAGCTCCTACCTCAGCTTCTACCTTACTCAGCTCTGGGGCCCCATAGTCATCTGTTCACATATAGCCATACTGACTGAACGTAGAGTTATACCATCGGGGCCCCCGGAGGAACTGTGTTACTAGAGCCTCAGTCCCTAGATCATTTGACACACATACCTGTATCGACTGAGGGTTTACCATCTTCCTCTCTGATAAACATCGATGGATGGGAAACGAAAACGAGTCAAATGAAATGGACAGGATGTCAGGAAACATCTTTTCCCTTACAACTACATTAGTTACTGTAGGGTGCTTCTCATTTTACAAGATTATCTTGTGTTAGTAATAGACATTCTTCCGTTTACAACCTCTGCAGCTTGTTCCTTCCATAGCCCATTACCCATTCTTCAGTTTACAGCCTTACAGCAGTAAAAAATGACATACACATTAATTGGCAGGCAGAGCAAACGGATCAATCAATGCTGAGTCGATAGTAATATCTAATTTCTTCCCTCCGGTGGAGGATGTTGAAAGCCTTTACTCTTCTACACGCATGTAATAAGATGGCTTTAGTTAATGTCATGCTAATCAAAATTTGGGGCCATTTGCTCCGGCATTGGCAAGGGCACTAATAATTTCCCCTGATGCTGAGGAAGTCAATGAGTTTACTTATCACACAACCAGGGTCGTGATGGGACTACAGTGTCTCAGATAGGGTGAGGCATGACTTCATGAAATAATACCTCCCCCCCAAGACTTCTCCTAGCCTAGCAGCTATTACGGTTTGATTCATTCAAATCGCTATAAACCCATATCCTAAATGACCATAGATAATGCTATTGGACTGTAACAATGCCACACAACACAGTCTTACTTTCATTTCAAAATGTTTTTTTTCTTTCCTGAAAATATACAGTTCCACTTGATTTTTACTACAGACAAACATAAACTGCAACATCTTAGAACAGCAAAGACTTGTGAGTTGCAACAGGTTTGTAATGCATTTCCTCTTTTCCATCAGCATTACAGCTGTAAAGACGATATAGTCGATTGGAGACCAGAACTGTCGCTTGTTTGAAGGTTGGCAACATAATTATGTCTTCCTCACTGTTTATCAAAATACAATTATACCTCACTGAAGCCAAACTTAATAGGATTCTGGATGTGGAATCCGTTCCTTATCATTCAATTATACTTCAACTTCCCATTACAACACTTGGCTCATTTCAGCCTGATGTAACGTTGGTGAATGCAATTACAATGTGTTGCAAGTTAAAGCACTTTATTATTGCTGTGGCATGTTATATCAAGGCAAACTGCCCCACAGATCACAGTTGCTGGTTCAGTTAGTTGAACTTGCAATGCTAATTCCATTCTTATTCATGTATTTAAAACCAACTGAAACCTAATACATGCAGTACACTTCAAGTGAGACTAATCCATGTAGTATATTGCAAGTGAAACTGTCCACAACTGTGGATGTTTCTACAGTTCATGTCCATGCTAGCTTGTCAGTAAACATTAACCTGCTTTAAGTTCATACAGGATGTGCAAATCAATATTCATGCAAAAATGCATAGGCTATTGCTCTCTGAAAGGATTGACACCAGTACTGAAATATCTGCCATATAAACTTTACTTTTGCATGGCAAATACCTGTTAATATCCAGTACATTCCAGGAGAAGGGAAGCCACACTGACTCGCAGAAGATAAGAGGCTGAGGAAATGGAGTTTTAATGCAGGATGATGTGGATCAGACTACACACACTGAAATGCCTGCCACTACTAGGTTTGACTGTACCAGATGATGATGAGGAAGATGATAAAAGACCACATGTAAACTTGTTAGACAGTTTGCTGCTACCAAACGAGAATAAGTACACAATGGTCACACCCTAACTCCAAGAAGTCCTACCCCATGATAGAAAATAGCAAAGGTACTCTGAGAATTTAGGAACAAATTGAAGTGTACTCTTATAACAGAGAATACAAGCGCACCCATGTCATATGCTGAGCTTCTCTCCTGTGAGTGACACTGTCAGCACAGCACATCCCGTTCTGCACCTCACACTTCAGCTGTGGCTGTGCATTTGTTTACTGCTTGGTTTTGGTAGCGTGTATCTGCCTGCGGTACAGTCAGCCCCACAAACCCCCTGTATAATTTACACCTCCATATGTCTCTGCATCTGTATGTTCTGACAAAGCCTGAGAGGCTGGGAAGCAGCCTGGATCAGCTCAACGTCACAGACACAAAGTTGTCAGACTCTATGGTGTTAACTTTGCCATGGAGTGTGGTGGTTATGAACTGGTGTTGGTTAAGGAGTCATGCATGTCATTGTGTAATAGAAATGAGTTTATGGGGAAATAGGGATAGATTGGATGCTTCTCGCCATGTAATGTATTTAATGCTGTAACCCAGGGGTATTCAACCAGGGGTCTGCAGCCCCCTAGAGGATGTCAACTTTATTTCTCAACTCCTAATATTGAGCCAATAACACTCATTGGAGTATCTGAATTAGGCTTTTAAAAAGCACCAGCGAATAGGTTACCAGTGCGGCAAGTGCCGCTGGCTGCTGGTAAGTTTTCTTGACTTGGACATTCATATTTGTCAACACATGGCTAACCTTTAACCAGCTAAACAGCTGCTCTTAGCAAACGTGTTTGGAATTACCTTTGTAGCTAATAGGCTATGTTAGAGTTTACACTTCCTCTTCCAATTATAATGTAGGAAGGTCAAAATAATGAAAAACTATCAACCAAATCTATTCAACTAGAAATGTTGATTACGTCTCCTTGCCATTATCATTCACTTGATAAGACAACACGTGTGGGAAAAAAAGGTTGGGTCCCTGGGTTGCCGGTTTGCCTGGGAGGGGGTCCCTGGGCAAAAACAGTTTGAAGACCCCTGGTGCAACCCAAAAGATACAACCTATATATAATCCATGTAAGAACATCCTAGATTCTATTTCTATGGAAATGCCTATAACATTTAGTTACAGTACTATAAATAATTCTTCTCCCACATGGGGGAAAAGTCAGATCAGGTGTTATTGATCTAAGACACAAAGAAATTTAAGAAATAATTAAAAAATTGTTTTATTGTCACATACACTGTTTCTGTGAATTGAAATGTGTTGTTTTACAGGGTCAGTCATAATAGTACAGTTCCCCTGGACCAAACTGGGGTTAAGTGCCTTGCTCAAGGGCACATCATCAATGTTTCACCATGTCAAATAGGATATGTTGGTGATGTTCGACCTTATCCTCAGTTGAATACATACAGTGTCTTCAGAAAGTATTCACACACTTTGACTTTTTCCACATTTTGTAGTGATACAAAGTTGGATTAAAATTGATTGTTGTTGTTGTTGTTGTCAACGATGTACAAAAAATAAACTAATGTCAAAGTAGAAGAAATAATGGAAAATAAAACACTAATATATCTTGATGAGATAAGTATTCAACCCCCTTAGTCAATACATGCTAGAATCGCATTTGGCAGCGATTACAGATGTGAGTCATTCTGAGTCGGTCTCTAAGAGTTTTGCACACCTGGATTGTACAATATTTGCATAAGTATTCAAGCTCTGTCAAGTTGGTTGTTGATCATTGCTAGACAGCCATTTTCAAGTCTTGCCATAGATTTTCAATCCGATTTTAGTAAAAACTGTAACTAGGCCACTCAGTAACATTCAATGTTGTCTTGGTAAGCAACTCTCGTGTATTTTTGGCCTTGTGTTTTTAGGTTATTGCTGAAAAGTGAATTTTGTCTCCCAGTGTCTGCTGGAAAGCAGACGGAACCAGGTTTTCCTCTAGGATTTGGCCTGTGCTTAGCTCTATTCTGTATCTTTTTATCCCCAAAAACTCCATAGTCCTTGCCGATGACAAGGATGCGCATAACATTTGCCCCAAACATAACACTTTGTATTCAGGACAAAAAGTTAATTTCTTTGCAACAGTTGCAGTACTTTAGTGCCTTATTGCAAAGCTTGTCTTGAAATATTTATTGTTCGACTGAGGGACCTTAGTTATAATTGTATGTGTGAAGTACAGAGATGGGGTAGTCATTTAGTCCATGCAACTTACAGTATGTGACTTGTTAAGCACATTTTTACTCCTGAACATATTTAGCCTTGCCATAATACAAGGGTTGAATACTTATTGACTCAAGACATTTCAGCTATTCATTTCTAATTAATTTGTAAACATTTCTAAAAACATAATTCCACTTTGACATTATGGCATGTGTTGATGGGCTCACGAGTGGCACAGCGGTCTAAGGCACTGCATCTTAGTGCAAGAGGCGTCACTACAGTCCCTGAATCACATCCGGCCGTGATTGGGAATCCCATTGGCGGCACACAATTGGCCCAGCGCCGTCCGGGTTTGGCCGGGGTAGGCTGTCATTGTAAATAAAAATGTGTTCTTAACTGACTTGCCTAGTTAAGTAAAGGTAAAATAAAACAATTATTCAGTGACAAAAAATCTCAATTTAATCCACTTTAAATTCAGGCTGTAACACAACAAAATGTGGAAAAAGTCAAGGAGTGTGAATACTTTCTAAAGGCGGTGTGTATTTCTGAAATCTGTGTGTCTAATCATAGTGCAGAATTCAATCAGCTCATCCAGAGAGTTATCCCACAACTAACGTATAACTGTATACACCAAGATAGATTGATGGCTACATTACTGTAGCCATCTAGTAAAAAAACCCAAAAGAGCCCTCAGATTTTCAAAAATACAGTATCTATTCTATTCACGTATGAGTCAAGATGTTGCTCTTTTGTTCCTTTCCTCAGTGCATGATTCACATACCAATGCTTAGCTCAGTCCACGCAACTTTTTATAACGTGGCCAGATGCATTTGTAGAAACCAGAACATCACTGAGATTGTACCTGCTCTTATAAAGGCAAAACAGAAAGTATACATTAAATGAAACAGCAGTACATGTCTACCAAGAGCACCAGAAAGAGAGGCGTAAATACCCTCTGTCCCTTGCTGTCCTGGTGCTCTTATAGAAACGTGGCAGTCAGTCATTTAAGTCCCTGACAAAACAGACAGACATGTCCCAGACAGCACCACAGCATGCATACTAACAAGGCCATGCTTACCTTTCTGGAGGAGCTAGTGGTGTCTATCTTCAGCTGGCCAATGGCTATGAGAACAGACATGGTGACTGTGGAGCGTTGTGTCTTTCACTATCACACAAAGTCTCACTCACACAGACACACACGACTTCGACACACACGACGTCTGGCTTCACAGTCCCAGTCGCACCTTCTCCTCTGAAGTTGGGGAGAAGGCAGGGGGTGTTGAGAAGTCCACTTCCGGAGGGGAGAGTGAGACCTGGGGTACTGCAGCCTGGCTAGAAAGACTCTCCCCTCGCAGGGGGAATCAGTCACACACACCTACTCTCACATACACTCCATCGTCTCTTCTACAAGGAGGGGTGGCTGGAATTCCTCCGCACAGACCGCTGCTCCAAACGCTTCTCATCTCTCTCCTCCTCTCTCACTTACCCACAGTCTCACCCACACACTCAAACTCTCCGTCACTCCAGTCTGTCCCCTTATAAGCCACCCCTTACTCTAAGGACTTTCCCAGAAAAGTGTGGGAGGGGTTCAAAGAAATTAGGAAATGGACACACATGTTCACAAACACAAGTTGATATGCATTACGCTGATTACCCATCAGTAAGGCAAGTGCCTGCCATGCATTTGTGTGCATGAATGGGTATGTGGCTTTAGCAGTGCGAGAATGTGTGAGCCCTGTGTGGACATGCATGCATGCACATACTCTACATGCAACAAGTTGCGTGAGTGTGTACCAGTGGCAGTCAGTGCCAATTGTTTTTTCATGACCATGGCCTTATTTATTTTACAGCATATTGGATGACTCACATTCATATTCTATTCACCCAGTTCAATGTAACATTGATAGGTTTAGGCTACTACATGATACTCACATTTTTCCTGTACCCATCATGAGGTTTCTACATCCTAGCCTATGATGAAAGTTTACAACATAGGTGCACACAGGTTGAGAGACAAATTTGAGGTGCAGTACCACCTTGCACAGTCTTGTCTGCATCTAGCTGATCTAGGGTGTAATCATTAGTCCAACAGTTGCAAACGAAAGTTTCTATTGGACAAATTCAGGTATGTTTATCCCCTGCTTCTGTTTAAGAAACGTTTTTCAACAGAATCGGGGGAACGATCACACATAAACAGAGTTCACTCTCATAACAGCAACGTTGTATTCCTTCTCTTCCTTTCGCTTGTGGACTCCAATGCACAACACATCAGCTGTATGTGACCAGGCGAAAAAACCTTTCCAAGCCAAACCACTACACACAGCCTACATCGTTGTCACCATATTTCTCTCTTGCTTCTCTTTTATTTTGGAAGAAATTAATTTGTTCAAAACTGTTCAGCTATTGTCTTTCTTTCTCTTTGAGTCAACTACTCACCACATTTTATACACTGCAGTGCTAGATAGCTGTAGTTTATGCTTTCAGTACTAGATTAATTATCTGATCCTTTGATTGGGTGGACAACATGTCAGTTCATGCTGCAAGGCTGGAGGACGTCCTCTGGAAGTTGTCATAATTACTGTGTAAGTCTATGGAAGGGGGTGAGAACCATGAGCCTCCTAGGTTTTGTTTTGAAGTCAATGTACCTAGAGGAGGACGGAAGCTAGCTGTCCTCCGGCTACACCAGGGTGCTACTCTACAGAGTGTTGTTGAGGCTACTGTAGACCTTCTTTGCAAAATGGTGTGTTTAAAAAAAATATATATTCTTTTTTATTTGACCCCTTTTTCTCCCCAATTGCATGGTATCCAATTGGTAGTAGCTACTGTCTTGTCTCATCATTGCAACTCCCGTACGGACTCAGGAGAGGCGAAGGTCGAGAGCCATGCGTCCTCCGAAACACAACCCAACCAACCACTGCTTCTTGACACAACGCACATCCAACCCGGAAGCCAACCGCACCAATGTGTCGGAGGAAATTGTGCGTCGCCCCATGAGCCTCCCGGTCGCAGCCGGCTGCGGCTGGTGGTGGCACAGCTAGCACTGCGATGCAGTGCCTTAGACCACTGCACCACCCGGGAGGCCCCCAAAATGGTGTGTTTTAATCAGTTATTTGGTGCCTTGTGATTATATTTAGTATGGTTTTATCTAAAAATGATAACTTTTAAATGTTAAAAAATTACAATTTTTATGAAATTCACTGAGGAGGATGGTCCTCACCTTCCTCCTCTGAAGAGTCTCCACTGGTGTGTACATTACCAAGAAATGTATCAATTCAGTCAACTCCTTGATTAGGTTGTGATTAAGCACAAGCAATATTTATGCTGCCTGACTTCTGCATCATAAAATATGACACCCCTGCTCTCCACTTCCCTGCCCTCCTCCCATCCACCCAGCCTAAGAGGACAGAAGCGTGGCGTGATAAAACGTTGCTGGTTTCTGTATGAATCATATCATCCATGCAGTCAGAACTTGACTGAATCACTGCTATCAATGTTTTCTGCGCATTGCTGCGCTTTACTTGCATATCAGATCAAGTTGCTTAGTTGTGTCGGGGCAGTCAGGGCACGTGAACATCAAATGTCTACAATGGATATGTGTTGTCATCGCAGCTAGCTTTCCAGTTACACATGTGTCTTTAGACTTACGTCTTATGGAGTTTGGGTCCTAATCCAAATACACAACAACATTCATTCAAACCATCATAAAAAAAACTGACCAAATAGTCAGTCCAATTAAAAATGAAAAGTGAGAGAAGCTCAAGTTCTGATTTCATGGGTGGGGGTTGTATTTTGTCCCTGGAAAGGCAGTAACTTGTTTGGGTTTTCACAGCCTCTCATAAATACTGATACATACTGTAATGCCAGCTAAAGTTATTTTCCAGGCCGTTCTCCGCCAGAGAGAAGGAGAAGGTTATCGCTCCTGTCCTGCCTATCAGGGCCAAACCGCCTGCTTTTCATTTACACACTGACAAGCTCCTACTGACAAGCTCCTGAGGACAACATGATTGATAAGACAGTGAGGTGGTCAAAGACTGATAATGAGAAGATGTGTGAGGCAATTCTCACAAAACTCAAGACAAGGATAGAACAATAAGAACTCAAGACAAGGATAGAACAATAAGAACTCAAGACAAGGATAGAATAATCAGAACACAGAGGATTTAAAGGTGGAATCTCTCACACTTGTGATAAACAATGCTGATTACAGGAACCTGTTGAGAGGTATTCTGAAGAGGCTGCAATATAATATCATAGAAAAACGTCATCCTGTCATGATTTTGCTAAAAGCTAAGCATCAACCAATTGATGCTTAAGTCAATTGGCCATAGGCTTTGCGGTGCCAATGGAAAAAGATGAGTCAACAATTGATGCTTACAGTATGTCAATACATTGAATTCAATTGGAAAACAAAAGTGTCACATGGTTGAAGTTTATGTCAATACATTGTAGTCAATGGAAAAATATGACTCATGTCAATACATTGCAATGGGAAAAGAAAATGATCATAATGCTTATGATGCTTATGTCAATTAATCTGCAGCCAATGGGAACAATTGTGTCAACCAATTGACACTAATGTCAAGACATTGCAGTCAATGGAAAAATATGAGTCAAACCCTTGATGCTTATGTAAAAAAGTTGGATTCAATGAGAAAAGAAGTGTCACCGGGTTGACGCTTATGTCAATACATGTTAGAATCCCCTTTGGCAGCGATTACAGATGTGAGCCTTTCTGGGTAAGTCTCTAAGTGCTTTGCACACCTGGATTGTACAATATTTGCACATTATTATTAAAACAATTCTTCAAGCTCTGTCAAGCCGGTTGTTGCTAGACAGTCATTTTCAAGTCTTGCCATAGATTTTCAAGCTGATTTAAGTCAAACTGTAACTAGGCCACCCAGGAACATTCCATGTCTTCTTGGTAAGCAACTCCAGTGTAAATTTGGCCTTGTGTTCTGGCTTATTGTCCTGCTGAAAGTTGAACTTGTATTCCAGTGTCTGTTGGAAAGCAGACAACCAGGTTTTCCTCTAGGATTTTGCCCGTGCTTAGCTCTATTCCATTTATTTTTATCGCCCCCAAAACTCCATAATCCTTGCCAATGACAAGCATACCCATAACATGACGCAGTCACCACCATGATTGAAAATATTAAGAGTGGTACTCAGTCATTTGTTTTGTTGAATTTGCCACAAACATAATGCTTTGTGTTCTGGATATAAAGTTCATTTCATTGGCACATTTTTTTCAGTTTTATTTTAGTGCCTTATTGCAAACAGGATGCATGTTTTGGACTATTTTTTTATTCTGTACAGGCTTCCTACTTTTCACTATGTCATTTAGGTTAGTATAGCGCAGTAACTACAATGTTGTTGATCCATCCTCAGTTTTCTCTCAGCCATTAAACTCTGTAACATAAGATGACGCCAACAGACATGGCAGCTCTGCTTCTAGCGCCTAAGCAACTTCGCAGTATTTTGTTTTTGTGTGTGTTATTTCTTACATTATTATCCCAGTACGTTTTTTTGTGTTATTACACACAGCCGGAAATAACTTTTGGATATCAGAGCGACGGTAACTCACCAGCATTACGACCAGAAATACAACTTTCCCAAATTGGATCCTTTGTTCGTACCCCCCAGGGCAATTGAACTTATCCCAGACCCTGCTCCAAGACGCCGCCGCCGGAGAAGAGGTAGTCGGAATGGACTTCTAGTCCGACTCAGGAGGATTGGACACCATCCACCGCTTCCGAGGATATTACTCGCTAATATTCAGTCCCTGGACAATGAAGTAGATGATCTCAGGGTGAGGAACTCCTTCCAGAGAGACATCAGGGACTGTAACATACTCATGTTTCACGGAATCATGTCTCTCTCCGGATACTGTCCCCATCCATACAGCCAGCTGGGTTTTCCACACATTGTGTGAATAGGAATAAAGAACTCTCCGGGGAAAAGAAAGGCAGCGGTGTATGTTTCATGATTAACTACTCATAGTGTGATTGTGGTAACATACACTACCGGTCAAATGTTTTAGAACACCTACTCATTCAAGGGTTTTTCTTGATTTTTACTATTTTCTACATTGTAGAATAATAGTGAAGACATCAAAACTATGAAATAACACAAAAGATAGCCCTATTTGGTAAAAGACCAGTCCATATTATGGCAAGAACAGCTCAAATAAGCAAAGAGAAACGACAGTCCATCTTTACTTTATGACATGAAGGTCAGTCAATACGAAAAATTTTAAGAACTTAGAAAATGTCTTCAAGTGCAGTCGCAAAAACAAGCGCTATGATTAAACTGGCTCTCATGAGGACCGCCACAGGAATGGAAGACCCAGGGTTACTTCTGCTGAAGAGGATAAGTTCATTAGAGTTACCAGCATCAGAAATTACATTGAATTGCTGCAAAGAAAGCACTATTAAAGGACACCAATAATAAGAAGTGACTTGCATGGGCCAAGAAATATGAGCAATGGACATTAGAGAAATTAGGTCTAGAGTCCAAATTTGAGATTTTTGTGGGTGAACGGATGATCTCTGCATGTGTATTCCCCACCGTAAAGCATGGAGGAGGAGGTGTTATGGTGTGGGGGTGCTTTGCTGGTGACACTGTCTGTGATTTATTTAGAATTCACTTAACCAGCATGATTACCAAAGCATTCTGAAGTGATACGCCATCCCATCTGGTTTGGGCTTAGTGGGACTATCATTTGTTTTCCAACAAGACAATGACCCAACACACCTCCAGACTGTGTAAGAGCTATTTTACCAAGAAGGAGAGTGATGGAGTGCTGCATCAGATGAACTGGCCTCCACAATCCCCCAACCTCAACCAAATTGAGATGGTTTGGTATGAGTCGGACCACAGAGCCAACAAATGCTCACCACATATGGGAACTCTTTCAAGATTCTCTTTGGTTATAGTAAAAGCCATGTACATTCCCCCTCAAGCCGATACCACGACTTCCCTCAAGGAACTATACTGGACTTTGTGCAAACTGAAAACCACATATCCTGAGGCTGCATTTATTGTAGCTGGGGATTTTAACAAAGCAAATTTGAGGATAATGCTACCGAAGTTCTATCAACACATTGCCTGTAGTACTCATACTTCCAAAAATCTCGACCATTGTTACTCCACCTACAAGGCCTTCAGCAAATCAGATCACAACTCCATTCTGCTCCTCCCTTCCTATAGGCAGAAACTCAAACAGGAAGTACCTGTGCTAAGGTCTATTCAACGCTGATCTGACCAATCAGAATCCATGCTTCAAGATTGTTTTGATCACGCAGACTGGGATATGTTCCGGGTTGTCTCAGAGAATAACACTGACGTATACATGGGCACGGTGACTGAGTACATCAGGAAGTGAATATGGGATGTTGTTCCCACTGTGACTATTAAAACCTACAAAAACCAAAAAATGTGAATAGATGGCAGCATTCACGCAAAACTGAAAGGGCAAACCACCGCATTTAACCACGGCAAGGGGACTGGGAATATGGTTGAATACAAAAAGTGTAGTTATTCTCTCCATAAGGCAATCAAACAGTCAAAACGTCAGTACAGAGACAAAGTGGAGTCGCAATTCAATGGCTCAGACACGAGACGTATGTGGCAGGGTCTACAGACAATCACGGATTACAAAGGGAAAACCAGCCACATCGCGGACACTGACGTCATGATCGCGGACAAGCTAAACGCCTTCTTCGCTCGCTTTGAGGATAACACAGTGCCACCAACGTGATCATACCAAGGACTGTGGGCTCTCGTTTTCCGTGGCCGACGTGAGTAAGACAATTAGGTGTGTTAACCCTCGCAAGGCTGCCGGCCCAGACAGAATTCCTAGCCGCATCCTCAGAGCATGTGCAGACCAGCTGGCTGGAGTGTTTACTGCCATATTCAATCTCTCCCTATCCCAGTCTGCTGTGCCCATTTGCTTCAAGATGTCCATCCTTGTCCCTGTACCCAAGAAAGCAAAGGTAACTGAACTGAATGACTATCGGCCCGTAGCACTCACTTCTGTCATCATGAAGTGCTTTGAGAAGCTAGCTAAGGATCATATCACCTCCACCTTACCTAACACCCTAGACCCACTTCAATTTGCATACTGCCCCAATAGATCCACAGATAATGCAATTGCCATCGCACTGCACACTGCCCTATCCCATCTGGACAAGAGGAATACCTATGTAAGAATGCTGTTCATTAACTATAGCTCAGCCTTCAACACCATAGTACCCTCCAAGCTCATCATTAAGCTCGGGGCCCTGGGTCTGAACCCTGCCCTGTGCAACTGGGTCCTGGACTTCCTGACGGGCCGGCCCCAAGTGGTGAAGGTCGGAAACAACACTTACACTACGCTGATCCTCAACATTGGGATCCCCACAAGGGCCTCCTCCTGTAATCGCTCCTTACCCATGACCGTGTGGCCACGCATGCCTCCAACTCAATCCTCAAATTTGCAGAAGACACAACAGTAGTAGGCCTGACTACCAACAATTACAAGACAGCCTACAGGGAGGAGGTCAGGGCCCTGGCGGAGTGGTACCAGGAAAATAACCCGTCACTAAACGTCAACAAAACAAAGGACATAATCGTGGACTTCAGGAGACAGCAGAGGGAGCACACCCTTATCCACATCAACGGGACCGCAGTGGAGAAGGTGAAAAGATTCAAGTTCCTTGGCGTACACATCCCTGACAATCTGAAATTGTCCACACACAGACAGTGCAGTGAAAAAGAAGCAACAACAACCTCAGGAGGCTAAAGAAATTCAGCTTGGCCCCAATGACCCTCACAAACATTTACAGATGCACATTTGAGAGCATCCTGTCAGGCTGTATCACTGCCTGGTACAACAACTGCATCGCCCGCAATCGCAGAGCTCTCCAGAGGGTGGTGCGGTTTGCCCAACGCATCACTGGGGGCACACTGCCTGCCCTCCAGGACATCTACAGCCCCCGATGTCACAGGAAGGACAAAAAGTTAATCAAGGACATCCACCACCTTAGCCACGGCCTGTTTACTCCACTATCATCCAGAAGGCGAGGTCAGTACAGTTGCATCAAAGCTGGGACTGAGAGACCGAAAAACAGCTTCTATCTCAAGGCCATCAGGCTTTTAAATAGCCATCACTTATTGGCTACTACCTGATTACTCAACCCTGCACCTTAGAGGCTGCTGCCCTATGTACAGTATATAGACATGGAAGCACTGGTCACTTTAATAATGTTTACATACTGCTTTACTCATTTCACAGTGCCTTCGGAAAGTATTCAGACCCCTTGACTTTTTCCACATTTTGTTACTTTACAGCCTTATTCTAAAATTGATTAAATAAAGAAAATCCTCAGCAATTGACACACAATACCTCATAATGACAAAGCAAAAACGGTAAATTCTTTATTTTAGAAAAAGTATTAAAAATAAAAACAGAAATACTTTTACATAAGTATTCAGACCCTTCGCTATGAGACTCAAAATTGAGCTCCTGTTTCCACTGATCATCCTTGAGATGTTTCTAAAACTTAATTGGAGTCCACCTGTGGTAAATTCAATTGATTGGACATGTCCGTAGAGTTCCGAGACAGGATTGTGTCGAGGGATAGATCTGGGGAAGGGTACCAAAAATGTTTTGCAGCATTGAAGGTCTCCGAGAACACATGGCCTCCATCATTCTTAAATGGAAGAAGTTTGGAACCACCAAGACTCTTCCTATAGCTCGCCGCCTGGCCAAACTGAGCAATTGGGGGAGAAGGGCCTTGGTCAGGGAGGTAACCAAGAACTCGATAGTCACTCTGACAGAGCTCTAGAGTTCCTCTGTGGAGATGGGAGAAACTTCCAGAAGAACAACCATCTCTGCAGCACTCCACCAATCAGGCCTTTATGGTAGAGTGACCAGACAGAAGCCACTCCTCAGTAAAAGGCACACGACAGCCCGCTAGGAGTTTGCCAAAAGGCACCTGAAGACTCTCAGACCACGAGAAACAAGATTCTCTGTTCTGATGAAACCAAGATTGAACTCTTTGGCCTGAATGCCAAGCGTCACGTCTGGAGGAAACCTGGCACCATCCCTACGGTGAAGCATGGTGTTGGCAGCATCATGCTTTGGGGATGTTTTTCCGCAGCAGGAACTTGGAGACTAGTCAGGGTTGAGAGAAAGATGAACGGAGCAAAGTACATTTACATTTTAGTCATTTAGCAGACGCTCTTATCCAGAGCGACTTACAGTAGTGAATGCATACATTGCTTTATTATTTTGGTTTTGTTTTTTGTACTGGCCCCCCGTGGGAATCAAACCCACAACCCTGGTGTTGCACACACCATGCTGGCGTTGCAAACACCAATGCTCTACCAACTGAGCCACAGAGAGATCCTTGATGAAAACCTGCTCCAGAGAGCTCAGGACCTCAGACTGGGGTGAAGGTTCACCTTCCATCAGGACAACTACCCTAAGCACACAGCCAAGACAATGCAGGAGTGGCTTCGGGAGAAGTCTCTGAATGTCCTTGAGTGGCTCAGCCAGAGCCCAGACTTGAACCCGATCGAACATCTCTGGAGAGACCTGAAAATAGTTGTGCAGCAACGCTCCCCATCCAACCTGACAGAGCATAAGAGGATCTGCAGAGAAGAATGGGAGAAACTCCCCAAATACAGGTGTGCCAAGCTTGTAGCGTCATACCCAAGAAGACTCGATGCTGTAATCGCTGCCAAAGGTGCTTCAACAAAGTACTGAGCAACAGGTCGGAATACTTATGTAAATGTGATACTTCCGTTTTGTTTTTTGTTTTTATAAATTAGAAGAAAAAATATATATGTTTTTGCATTGTCATTATGTGTGTATTGTTGTGAATTGTTAGATACTACTGCATTGTTGGAGCTAGGAACTAGCTAGGAACACAAGCATTTCGCTACACCTGCAATAATATCTGCTAAATATGTGTATGTGACCAATAACATTTTATTTTATTTGAAAACTGTTTTAAAGTCACCATTGGCCTCATGGTGAAATCCCTGAGCAGTTTCCTTCCACTTCCGCATCAGAGTTAGGAAGGATGCCTGTATCTTTGTAGTGACTGGGTGTATTGATACACCATCCAAAAAGTAATTATTATCTTCATTATGCTCAATTAGATATTCAGTGTCTGCTCCAACCATCTACCAATAGGTGCCCTTCTTTGCTAGGCATTGGAAAACCTCCCTGGTCTTTGTGGTTGAATCTGTGTTAAATTCACAGCTCGACTTAATTAATTTGTACACATTACTGAAATCATAATTCCACTTTGACATTATGGAGTATTGTGTGTAGATCACTAGCTACGTTTCCATTCAATTTGCGAAGATTTTCAGGCGAATATTCGAAATTCTTCCCACCAGAGCTGTTTCCATCAAATTGACTTATTGCGGGAAAAATGTGATGACGTCGTGTACATAAAATAACGTGTGAGGTTAAATACCCATGTACAGAAGGAAATGTACTGAATGAAAAATACACGTTAAATGGTTTTCGATCATATTTTCAACTCTACTGATGGATTCATAACTGCCGCGTTATTAGCAAATGTGCCCACTCTGGTCTTGAGCTCAGGCCAACAGCTACATTGTCAGATTATTATGGATAAGAGCGAAATTTCTTTCTTTGTGAAACGGCAGCCAAGCATCGATCATCATGTGACAAGAATAAGACCCTCCATATTTACTGGAAAGGAGCATCAAGCTCACCATGTGCACTTCTCCCACCCTGTGAAGTTATTTCATCTTTAGCCTAACAAACTGGATGGTTTCCCGAGTCGTAGTGGGAGGACACACAGCATATCATTGCGTGACTCCAAATGTACTCCAACATGATGGTTATGATATAAATATGTGCCCATAAAGGCGTTTCCATCGCAATTTCTCGCATAATTAATTTTACCGACACAAAAATATCACATCATGTCGAACGAACAAATTGTCTGTCGGCATTTATAAAATTGTACCGGCATATCCTGATCCATCAACCCGGTTGTGACTTTATTCATGAACAGGTAATTAATCTGCATGAAATGGTTCGATGGAAACCTGGTTAGTGACAAAATCTAAATGTATCAATTTTAAATGCAGGCTGTAACACAACAAAATCAGGTGTTGGGAATACTTTCTGAAGGCATCCTATATCATAAAAAATGTTTTATGGTTTATAACCCTGAAAAATGTGTCTTTCAACTCTTAAAATTCAGGGCATTAAGACCCTTCTGATGCGCGTCTCACTTCGCAGTAGCAACTTTCTTCATTTGCAAAAATATTATTTTATTACTTCATTATGTTATATATTCCATTATATTCTTACTATAAAATAGGTGTTTTTTATTAACTGCGATAAGGGCACGGGAATATAAGAGTGTATTTTCTGCTAAATTAACATACAAGGGCAACGCTATGGCATTGCAAATTACCAGTGGGCCCCTCAAGGGGGTAGGCTATAGAGACAGACACAGCTGTATACTGCTTTATAAAATAAGCCACACACCAGCTCAGACCAATTCCAGCATTTAATTAAATCATATAATATATATGATATTCTATATACATTTGCCATGTTTTGTAGTGTATTTTCTTTGGTGTTTGGTACATTGGGGAGCCTCCTACACCTGACCGTGTGAAATTAACTCTTCACAGTGAAAACATGGTCCCACAGAGAACAAGGCCTTTCTTCCATAGAAAAGCATTACCTAGAGCCCTCACATAACTGACTCCCATGTGGATCGCGAGTGAGCTAGCTAACAGTCCTTCAACACAACCCATTGTGACCTTATAGGGATGCCTTGTGTTGAGGTTCAGCTTCCTGTGGCAATCCTCTGTAGAACGGTCAACGAAGGGCATTGTTAAAGAGTGTTCCCGGGAGGTCGTACATTGAATTCCAGCTTCCTGCAATAACAGGAAGTGACTTGATTGGGGTCATAAGGGCAGTTTCTAAAGGGTTAAAAAAAAGTTAGATCTTCCCATATTTGTGACTGGGGGACTGTAATGACTCGGCGTATGAAATGTTATGTCATTCAACCCATAAGCATTTTTTTTTACCAACATTGGAGACAATGGTCTTGCAGTTCTAGAAAGTTCTAGAAAACATCTGAAGACGATATTGGTTGAAAAAAAATTGTTGACTTGAAACTGTCTGTCTGCCTGCCTGCCTGCCTGCCTGCCTGCCTGCCTGCCTGCCTGCCTGCCTGCCTGCCTGCCTGCCTGCCTGCGAGTGGATACATCTGTCTGTCTGTCTGAGTCTTTCACCAAGTTACCCATTGTAGCTGTATCACCAACTTTTTTTTTACCTTGAATGCAATGTATTGACATATGCGTCAATGCCGTTGACACATATCTATGCATCAATATCCTGTTTGTGGAGGTGGGAGAGAGGAGGGAAAGAGAGAAGGTAGAGATAGATGAGAGGAGGGGGAGGGAGGGAAAGAAGGAAGGAGAGAGAATGGAGGGGGGAGATGGTGAAGGTGGGAGAGAGAGCCTAACCATTATCCTAGTCCTAAACCTAACCCTTACCCTCAACTCTTATTCTAAACCTTACCCTGAACCTAACCGTAACCTTAGCAAGCACTTGCTTGTCAGCCGATAGTTTGTTGATAGTATGACCATCTGTAGAGCATCTACAGATGGACTATCCAAATAAAGTGTGACCCAGTATGGTATGGCATTGTACTTATGTATTGTAGTGGTACTGCGTGGCTTAGGAACACCCCCATGAAAACCCCTCCAGCAACTTAATTTTGGATACATGTTTACTGTATAGGGGATGCATTACATACAGTACATCTCTTATCTTGTCAATATATTTTTTCCAACTTTCTGTGAAGTAAAATCATATGTAATCATCATAATAGGCTAAAGGCTGTTCATATGCACGACGCAAAGCAGAGTGCCTGGATACAGCCCTTAGCCGTGGTATATTGGCAATGTACTATAAACACCAGAGGTACCTTATTGCTGTTATAAACTGGTTACCAATGTAATTAGAAAATAAACGTTTTGTCATACCCGTGGTATACAGTCTGATATACCACGGCTGTCAGCCAATCAGCATTATGGGCTCGAACCACCCAGTTTATAAAACAACATATATCACACTTTATATGATTATACTTTACAAGCAAATGTTCATCACGCAGTTCTAAAAATCTGTAGCAGACAAGCCAGTTTAACATCTAAGAGGTTAAGTTTTTATCAATTAAGAGCAGTCGGATTAAGGCCTGGCACCACAGGTTAAAATTGCATTTTTGCATCTACTTATCAATTTGATATTTTTGTTGTATTTGAATCCACTAATATGAGTATTTTCAAAAAGTTAAAATAGACATTTGTAAGAGTTGACATACATAATCTTAGTCAATCGAAAATATGCTTAGAGTTTGGAAACAACTTCCTTTTTGATGATTGGTTTTTAGTTCTGTACAAAGCGTTGTGAAGATGTACCACATACTTGTGAAAATTGCACCAAAGCCATTAAAAAACAACTGTAAATCTGTCTGTTTCTATGAGGGAGTGAGGACACCTTGTGGTCACACGGAGAGAGCATGTGGTCACACGGAGAGTATGTGTCCAAAATGACACCCTATTCTCTATGTAGTTCACTACTTTTGATCAGGGTCTGTAGGACTGGTCAAATGTAGTGCAGTAGAATATAGTGAAAATGTTACCATTTTGGACAGACACATTGTGGTTGCAGGGAGAGAGTCAACTTAGAGGAAATCAGTTGTGTGTGTGAGGGCATAGAAGAGTATGTTCGCTAGACAGTATGTATACAGTATATAAACAACATATTGTTTGCAGGTGAGGCCTCATGACTTACTCCAGATGACACAATAAAAAAGAAGAGTCTTTATAAATCCTAAACCCAGTATAGAGGGGTTCAGTGAATGTGGTGTAGTATGTGTGGATGTGAGTTAGTTCACCACTATGAAAGGACACACTATAAAAGGACAAAGTATCAGCTGGCCAGTCCAGATACACACCAATTCTGTGGGAAACACAGCCACTGTAGCTCCCTCCAGTAACCACGAGCACAACTGTTACTTGATTTTAACTGCCAGTTTTATTCTGTAGTTTTAGTCAGAATTATCACCTTCTGTGAGAACTATAAAGTAAATGAAAATACAGTTACCCATACTCTTACAACTTTCTTGTTTTATGAGTGACTTATTAGCTTGATATACCTCTGAAGCGCTTACATACAGTTGAAGTCGGAAGTTTACATACACATTAAAACTAGTTATTCAACCACCCCACAAAGTTCTTGTTAACAAACTATAGTTTTGGCAAGTCAATTAGGACATCTACTTTGTGCATGACACAAGTAATTTTACCAACAATTGTTTACAGACAGATTATTTCACTTATAACTCACTGTATCACAATTCCAGTGGGTCAGAAGTTTACATACACTAAGTTGACTGTGCCTTTAAACAGCTTGGAAAATTCCAGAAAATGATGTCATGGCTTTAGAAGCTTCTGATAGGCTAATTTACATCATTTGAATCAATTGGAGGTGTACTTGTGGATGTATTTCAAGGTCTACCTTCTAACTCGGTGCCTCTTTGCTTGACATCATGGGAAAATTAAAAGAAATCAGCCAAGACCTCAGAAACAAAATTGTAGACCTCCACAAATCTGGTTCATCCTTGGGAGCAATTTCCAAATGCCTGATGGTACCACGTTCGTCTGTAAAAACAATAGTACGCAAGTATAAACACCTTGGGACCACGCAGCCGTCATACCACTCAGGAAGGAGACGCGTTCTGTCTCCTAGAGATTAATGTACTTTGGTGCGAAAAGTGAAAATCAATCCCAGAAAAACAGCAAAGGACCTTGTGAAGATGCTGGAAGAAACAGGTACAAAAGTATCTATATCCACTGTAAAACGAGTCCTATATTGACATAACCTGAAAGGCCGCTCAGCAAGGAAAAAGCCACTGCTCCAAAACCGCCATAAAAAAGCGGTTTGCAACTGCACATGAGGACAAAGATCGTACTTTTTGGAGAAATGTCCTCTGGTCTGATGAAACAAAATTAGAACTGTTTGGCCATAATGACCATTGTTATGTTTGGAGGAAAAAGGGTGAGGCTTGCAAGCCGAAGAACACCATTCCAACTGTGAAGCACGGGGGTGGCAGCATCATGTTGTGGGGGTGCTTTGCTGCAGGAGGGACTGGTGCACTTCACAAAATAGATGGCATCATGAGAAAGGAAAAGTATGTGGATATATTGAAGCAACATCTCAAGACATCAGTCAGGAAGTTAAAGTTTGGTCGCAAATGGGTCTTCCAAATGGACAATGACCCCAAGCATACTTCCAAAGTTGTGGCAAAATGGCTTAAGGACAACAAAGTCAAGGTATTGGAGTGGCCATCACAAAGCCCTGACCTAAATCCTGTAGAAAATGTGTTGGCAGACCTGAAAAAGTGTGTGCGAGCAAGGAGGCCTTCAAACCTGACTCAGTTACAAACCTGACTCAGTTAGTTAAATTCACCCAACTTATTGTGGGAAGCTTGTGGAAGGCTACCCGAAATGTTTAACCCAAGTCAAACAATTTAAAGGCAATGCTACCAAATACAAATTGATTGTATGTAAACTTCTGACCCACTGGGAATGTGATGAAAGAAATAAAAGCTGAAATAAATCATTCTCTCTACTATTATTCTGACATTTCACATTCTTAAAATAAAGTGGTGATCCTAACTGACCTAAGACAGGGAATTTTTACTAGGATTAAATGTCAGGAATTGTGAAAAACGGAGTTTAAATGTATTTGGCTAAGGTGTATGTAAACTTCCGACTTCAACTGTACATAAAAACAGTTTAGCCGGTGATATAACAGTATCAGATTAAACACATGAATAAAGGAAAAATACCTCAGTGGCTGCTTATTACAGAAGGGAGGAAATCCAAAACTTCACATTTCTAATTCCTGGCATGAATTCACACTTCATCCTTAATTATTATAACGTCACCATCCTAACATACACGCTTCAACCGTTATGAACTACACCAGAAGACAAGAAAAACCTAGCTAACACAGCGTGGGATTGCCTTCACTCCAAAAGTGTGTTGGTATGATAATAATCCCCGTTACAACAGTTCTTAGCCACGTAGTTCCGCTTCTCTTACCATTTCCCCCGTATAGCGAACACGTAAACAATTCAAACAAAAACAACGACATGTCAGTTACACTCCCACCAATCACCTGTGATTTCTGTGAAGGGGGTCTGCCGTTTTCTTGATCGGCTTCCAGGAGGGTGACTGTCTTATGGATGGGTCTCTCCAGATAGGTGGGTTTGGTGATGCGTTTACATCTCTCATCCAGGGCTGAGTCGCTGATCAGTACACATCTTGTCACCCTGCCATCCTGTCCTGGGTACACTTCTGTAACCTTTGCCAATTTCCACTGGTTGCGTGGTGCATTATCATCTTGCAAAATGACAATGTCATTAATCCTTGCATTTCTTCTGTTTTTATTCCATTTCTGTCTGTGTTGGATGTTTAGGAGGTACTCTTTCTTCAACCTTGTCCAGAATTCGTTGGCCAAGAGTTGTACTCTGCGGCATCTTTTGCGGAGATAAAGATCTTCCTTGATGAACTGTCCAGGTGGTGGTAGGATAATTGTGGACTTCATTGTCAAGATGTGATTTGGTGTGAGAGGTTCTGGACCTAATGGATCATTCAGATATTCAGTAGTTAGGGGCCTACTCTTTATAATCGCCATGACTTCATAGAGAAAAGTACACAGAGAAGCGCTGTCGAGTCTTCCGTCTGACGGATCATATACAGAGGCTACTGTAGACAACATTCCTCTTCTCGTGAGTGGGCGCTCCTTGACAACTACTCTGAACTGGAACTCGTCTGATGCGACACACCACAGTACACCAAGCGCTCTCTCCATGTGTGGTTCACCCAGAGCCATATCCAGCTCTTTGGCACCCTCGGCACGTTCTTCCTTGGGAATTCTGGCTATAACTTCCTTGCTGTTGGAGATAAACTTGTGCTACCGAAGTTTGCCGATGCTGCAAAGCTCCCTTGCTTCTTTCACCAGCTGGGCCGCTTCAGCTTCAGACGATACACTCGTCAACCCATCATCAACATAAAAGTTCCTTTCCATGAACTGGATAGACTCCTCACTGAAGCTTCCTCGTTCTTCGGCAGCAAGATGTTTGAGAACATAGTTGGCACAACCAGGAGATGAAGCTGCGCCGAACAAGTGGACCTTCATACGATACACTGAGGGTTGAGACTCTAGATCTCCGTTCTCCCACCAAAGGAACCACAGATAATCTTGGTCTTCTGCTTTCACATGAAACTGGTGGAACATGCGCTCTACGTCACACATGACTGGAACTGGACCCTTACGGAAAGGGCAAAGGACACCCAGCAATGTGTTTTTCAGCTCTGGACCGTTAACCTGTTGGAGGTATTTACACGGCCGGATAAAAAACGTACCCGATTTAATCTGGTTATTACTACTGCCCAGAAACTAGAATATGCATATAATTATTGGCTTTGGATAGAAAATACCCTAAAGTTTCTAAAACTGTTTGAATGGTGTCTGTGAGTATAACAGAACTCATATGGCAGGCAAAAACCTGAGAAGATTCTGTACAGGAAGTGCCCTCTCTGACCATTCCTTGAGCTTCTTGACTCTGTTTATTGAAGACTGAGGATCTTTGCTGTAACGTGACACTTCCTACGGCTCCCATAGGCTCTCAGAAGGCGGGAAAAAGCTGAATGATGTAATTCCAGCCACTGGCTGAAAAACATTAGCGCTTTTGGCAAGTGCTCTATCAGAGGACAATGGGCTGAGGCGCGTGCACGAGTCGACCCCATGTTTTTATTTTCTTTCGTTTTGAACCTAAACACGCTTTCCCGGTCGGAATTTTATCGCTTTTTTACGAGAAAAATGGCATAAAAATTGATTTTAAACAGCGGTTGACATGCTTCGAAGTACGGTAATGGAATATTTAGAATTTTTTTGTCACGAAATGCGTCGTGCGCGTCACCCTTCTTTACCATTCGGATAGTGTCTTGAACGCACGAACAAAACAGAGGATATTTGAACATAACTATGGATTATTTTGAACCAAACCAACATTTGTTATTGAAGTAGAAGTCCTGGGAGTGCATTCTGACAAAGACAGCAAAGGTAATAACATTTTTCTTATAGTAAATCTGATTTTGGTGAGTGCTAAACTTGGTGGGTGTCTAAATAGCTAGCCCTGTGATGCCGGGCTATCTACTGAGAATATTGCAAAATGTGCTTTCACCGAAAAGCTATTTTAAAATCGGACATAGCGAGTGCATAGAGGAGTTCTGTATCTATAATTCTTAAAATAATTGTTATGTTTTTTGTGAACGTTTATCGTGAGTAATTTAGTAAATTCACCGGAAGTTTGCGGGGGGTATGCTAGTCCTGAACGTCACATGCTAATGTAAAAAGCTGATTTTTGATATAAATATGAACTTGATTGAACAAAACATGCATGTATTGTATAACATAATGTCCTAGGGTTGTCATCTGATGAAGATCATCAAAGGTTAGTGCTGCATTTAGCTGTGGTTTGGGTTTATGTGACATTATATGCTAGCTTGAAAAATGGGTGTCTGATTATTTCTGGCTGGGTACTCTGCTGACATAATCTAATGTTTTGCTTTCGTTGTAAAGCCTTTTTGAAATCGGACAGTGTGGTTAGATTAACGAGAGTCTTGTCTCTAAAATGGTGTAAAATAGTCATATGTTTGAGAAATTTAAGTAATAGCATTTCTAAGGTATTTGAATAACGCGCCACGGGATTCAACTGGCTGTTGAGTAGTTGGGACGATTTCGTCCCGCCGACCCTAGAGAGGTTAAGGAGATGGTCATTCAAGGACGTCTCTCGAAACTTCGCTGAGCAGTCAAAGACGATTCGTATCTTCCCAGGCTTTTGTGGGTGATAAACTCCATGGTGCGGGATGTACCATGCCGGATGCTTGTTAATTTCCTCCTCAGAGACCTTCTCAGCATCTCCATGAGCTATGGTCTCTTGCATGAAGGCTGTGAAGTCCTTATAGTACTGCTTGTCTCTCCTTAGCCTCCTTTCTAGGCACTTGAGATAGTGAACGGCACGTCTTATTGTTCGGCAGGTTGGGTCTTTCTTCCTTAAACGGCAGCGGCATCTCGTAATGTCCATCGGCCTTGCGTCTGATGCCCGCTTTCATTTTTGTCAGGAACCGGATATCCTCTTGAGATATGAGGCCCTCTTCTGCGGCTCTCTCATATTCAATGCTACCTCTCTTACGTGTGTTCTACAAACATAGTGTACTTGATTTGTGAGGTTGGAAGGGGATTGAAGACTTTGCATCACCTGTCTAACGATAAGCCGATGACTCACTCCAATAGCGTCGCCATAGTCGATACATGGGTTTCCATAGCTGACTATGCTCCAGCCAAGGTCTGTTCTCTGAGCAAAATGCTGATTTCCCTTACCAGACGCAATTTCTCTTGGAAGGAGAGCCTGGGAGCAGTTGTAGCCAATTAAGAGGCCGACATCACAGTTCTGTTGAGGAGCAATTTCCTCTGCAATATGTTCAAGATGAGACCATGCTCTTGCAGTCTCTGGAGTGGGAATATAATCTCTGTTTGCAGGAATAAACTCTCTTGAGTAGGTCGTTGGCAGAGGGATTGTCTTCTCCAAGTAAAACCTTCTAACCTGCAAACCAGACAGCTTCTGGCAGGGCACGATGGTATTGCTTGAAGCCATTGTAGAGAGTTTCAGTTGTACTGGCTCCTTCTATTTAGAGCTTTTGTTGTCTCTTCAAGGATAAAAGTGGTGTCGCTCTGGATGTCAAGAAGTGCATACACGAGAACTTCAAGATCTGGCTCGCTTGTGGTTGACACCCATACTGGAATGATTGTGGAGGTGTGAGTGTTGTTAATGTCCCATACGACTGTGTTAGATATATAATATTTGACGCCCTTGTCCCCTTATCTTGTGGGGGCTCTGTCTTCCTATCCCTTGACCTTTCTTTAGTACGATCTTCATGCAGGCAGGGTGGATGCCTCCTCTGACACGTGTCACAGGTGTTCCTGTTATCACAATCTTTTGAATGATGCCCAGGCCATAAATAGCCAAAGCGCAATTTATTTTCTTGAACAAACTTATTTCGCTCTGCGGTGGGCTTATCCAAGAACTTCCAACATTTGTGGAGACTGTGATTTGACTTCTCACAGAAGACACAACTAGGAACAGTACCTTTCTCATCAGAGTTAGTTGCTAATACCCTTGCTCCAGGGATTTGAATCTTGGCATCTTAGGTTTCCCATCTTCACGTGGTTTCAAAGCGTGAAGGGATGTTACAGGATTGAAAGCCATCTTGGCTTCTCTCGTGAGAAACTTCACAAACTGACTGAAGCTAGGAAAGGTCTCAGTTTCTTCTAAGATGTCTATATCCTTTCTATTCCATCTTGAAGTTAGCCAATCTGGAAGTTTAGCAAGGATCTTCTGGTTTTCATTACAGTCATAAAGCACCTCAAGGCCCTTATTCAGAGACATAGCAGCAAGTTCAAGACTGTCCTTGGATCCTTTCTTAGGCAATGCATTGAGCTTATCACTGAAGGACTTGGCGATGAGGAATTTGTTTCCGTACCTTTCTTCAAGAATGGTCCACGCAGCATGGTAGGCTGACTCTGTTCCTAACAAAAAGTAACTTTCAATGACATTCTTGGCAGGCCCACCGACATATTTTCTTAAGTAGTATATCTTCTCAGTCGCAGGTATGTTCTTCCTGTCTATCAGAGTCTGAAAAGAGACCTTCCAGTCAGTGAATGACAGTGGTTCTCCGTTAAACGTTACTGGTTCTGGTATGGGGAGGCGGCTTACACTGATGGATTCCGCTAGTAACCTGACCATGGTCTTGGTGCCATCTTCGTGTTGTGGTGAGAGACTGTGAAATGAGCAACTTCTGTGCATGACTTCTTTCTCTTTTACAGATTTGCAGTTAGAGAGTAGTTCTCTCTTCTCGTCCTCTGAGTATTCTACTTGCTCATACACTTGCATCTGTGCTTTGGCAGCATTTAGTTTCTTTAGCACTTCTAGTCGCTCTAGCTCTCTACGCTTGTCTTCTAGTGTCCTTCATCTGGCAGTATTTTTGACCTCTAACTTGACTCGCAGCCTAGCTTCTTCTAAGCTGCATTTCACAGCCTCAGCTTCTTGCTCCACTGTCCTCTTCTTATCTTCATCTTCGAGTCTCTGAAGCTCTTCTAGTTGGCGTTCTTGCTTAACCATTACTTCTAAAGCTGCTTGGTTAGCAGCAACTTCCGCCGCAGCCTCTGGTCTCTTGACAGATGACACACTTGAGCATCTGGAGGTGACCTTTGAGTTGCTTTGAGACTGGGTGGAAGCACTTGAGTGCTGATAGTTGAGACTTGACTTATGTGAGAGTTCGGACATGCACAATGAATTGCTGTCATTCCAGTGCAGCTCTTCTATTTGGTTACTTTGACCTTTTTCCCTGCTTTCTAAATGACACCTTACAGTCTTGATAGTGGGCCTAGTAACTGCCTCACAAGTATCAACTTTGCAGCGTATATCATTGTCGGGAATGTCGATTTGACCCAAATTGACATAGGCAAGGTTTAGATCTGTAGAGGTATGGCTAAACTTGTTTAGGAGGTCTTGTAGTAGGTCTTCAGAGCAACAGCCTGTCAGTGACAGTTTTGCCTCCTTTACCAGAGCCTTCCACTTCTCATAGCTGACCCTGAAACGATGTTCAAACTGTCTCCACCTTTCGTCGCGCAGTTCTCTGCCCTTTCAGTTAACCTGCATACCCTCACCTCTTCGTGGCTCTTGTTGTGATGTCTCATTAGCAGCCTCTGTACCATCATTCGCTGGCAGCCATGACTCCACACCGGTTTGGGTCTCTTCTTGCTGCTCTGTATGTTGTGATGAAGGTTTGAAGTTCGCGAGGTGTTGCTGCGGCTGTTCAACTTGACCCACCCCATCTCTATCACCTTTAGAGAAACAACCTCTTTCTGACATTCTAGGTAAGGTTTGGATAAGTGAGTAGGTCATTTATACTCTAATTAACTGTCATTTAAGCCTTGGTACATGGTATAAACATGTATAATGCTTGTAACAAAGGCTTGAACAAACACTTTACCAAACAATTACACTATTAACTTACAGGTGAAAATATAATTAATAGGTGTACACTAACCCTTAATGTTTTGTAACTATATATATTTTTAAGTAAGTGTCAAATAATATTTTTCCAGTAATACACATACCAGTGATACATTACGATAGAAGGAGCAGATGCATAATACCAGCAAGTCTTGATGAAATACACAAATATCTCCAGCCCTTACAAATTGTAAACTTAAAGTCTCTTATTAGCAGTTCACAAGGCCAGAACCACCTTCAAACACCTTGACTTGTACATACGTGTCTGACTTTCCTGTTAGCCTTGACCTTATGCTGCTTCATGACGCTTTCTTATGTGGAGAGTTTCTTCTTAGGTTGCAGGTAGGTGCAAAACTCTTATCTGGCAGATGACAGGGCCTACCAGGACTTGGGAATCTTGTAGACATTTTACAGCTGGATGAGATTCTTCTTTCTCTTTTGCTAGTGAAGAGCAGTGAGTTCTCACTGTAGCTCCCTCCAGTAAACACGAGCACAACTGTTACTTGATTTTAACTGCCGGTTTTATTCTGTAGTTTTAGTCAGAATTATCACCTTCCGTGAGAACTATAAGTACATGAAAATACAGTTAAGCACACTCTTACAACCTTCTTGTCTTACGAGTGACTTATTAGCTTGATATAACTCTGAAGTGCTTACATACATAAAAACAGTTTAGCCGGAGATATAACAGTATCAGATTAAACACATAAAGGAAAAATACCTCATTAGCTGCTTATTACAGAAGGGAGGAAATCCAAAACTTCACACTTCTAATTCCTGGCATGAATTCACGCTTCATCCTTAATTATTATAGCATTACCATCCTAACATACACGCTTCAACTGTTACGAACTACACCAGAAGACATGAAAAACCAAGCTAACAGAGCGTGGGATTGCATACAATCCAAAAGTGTGTTCCTACGATAATTATCCCTATTACAACAGTTCTTAGCCACGTAGTTCCGCTTGTCTTACCATTTCCCCCGCATAGCGAACACGTAAACAATTCAAACAAAAACAACAACATAGACTGACAGGTTAATTGTCAGTTACAGCCAGGGATGGGGCTTCTAGGGAGTTCAGCATGGTAAAAGTAATAACCATTATCAGAGCAGTACAAACTCCAGGACATCCTATTAGCTCAATACTACTGTCCCACCCCTCACTCTTCCTACTCATGCCTTTGTACGCTACACCAATGACAGTGTTACCACTATGCCACTCCACCTCCCGGTAAAAGCGAGACCTAGATAAGCTTTCTCTGCAGAGAACTTGGGGATGATAGTCAAATCTGTCTTGATGGTCTTCATAATGCTCCTCCTCTTCCACCCATGTCACCTTCCTGTTCCCCTCAGACAGTAACAGGTTTGGCTTTGTGGTGTTTGGGTCCAGGGTGAGCTGACAGGCATCTGTGAAAATGTTTAATACTCATATTGTCATATATAATAGTGCAGTCAAGTTTGAAAATAGACTCTTTCAAACTTTCAGACTCTTTGTAACTATGATTACATCATAACACATGCCAGATTTTTTTGAAGTGGCCAGTCGAGGCATCTGTGTTGTACTATGTCACTTCATGGGTTTTAGTTCTGAATATGCAACTGATTATGATTAAAGGGACTTACATATTTTCGGCCCTGATGTCAGCCTGCACTCTCCACCATGATCTGCAGGCATGTTTTCAGAAAGCAAGATCCCCCATTATAGTCAATGGAAGTATGGCAATCTTCGCTATCAATATTCGTGGATATAAAAAATAATTATGAAGACAATCATGGTACCAATACGTGCTTCTATTTCACCAGGTGTATGTCCTTGAACCGATTAATTTAAAATCACACACAGACGATAAGGATAATTTAGTTGCTAATGGAAGCCTGTATTACCCTGGTTGGACTTTAACTTAAGATACTCAGTGAGAGGGGGCAGCACTGAGCTAACCTGCAACGTAACTCCCTAGAGTAGCTCAAACTGCGCATGCAATGTTTTAAAAACTCCTCCATGTAGCAATATGGCGACACGCTAAAACACTTCTTGATCTTCAAATGCGCCACTGAGACTTCACATAGGAAATAATGGGGTGATGTCATCGATGGCTTTGTTAATATTTTTTTACCTCAGCTCAGCTATCCCCACTGAGACCGTATCTGTGCCTCGATCTAGGTTGGGCAAAACTAAACATGGCGGTGTTCGCCTTAGCAATCTCACTGGAATAAAGACCTCCTCCATTCCTGACATTATTGAAAGAGATTGTGATATCTCACATCTCAAAATAGGGCTACTTAATGTTAGATCCCTCACTTCCAAGGCAGTTACAGTCAATGAACTAATCACTGATCATAATCTTGATGTGATTGGCCTGACTGAAACATGGCTTAAGCCTGATGAATTTACTGTGTTAAATGAGGCCTCACCTCCTGGTTACACTAGTGACCATATCCCCCGAGCATCCCGCAAAGGCGGAGGTGTTGCTAACATCTACGATAGCAAATTTCAATTTACAATTTTTTTTTGTGTTTTTGTCTTTTGAGCTTCTAGTCATGAAATCTACACAGCCTACTCAATCACTTTTTATAGGTACTGTTTACAGGCCTCGTGGGCCATATACAGCGTACCTCACTGAGTTCCCTGAGTTCCTATCTAACATTGTAGTCATGGAAGATAATATTCCAATTTTTGTTGACTTTAATATTCACATGGAAAAGTCCACAGACCCACTACAAAGGGCTTTCAGAGCCATCATCGACTCGGTGGGTTTTGTCCAACATGTCTCCGGACCTACTCACTGCCACAGTCATACTCTGGACCTAGTTTTGTGCTGTGGAATAAATGTTGTGGATCTTAATGTTTTTCCTCATAATCCTGGACTATCGGACCACCATTTTATTACGTTTGCAATCGCAACAAATAATCTGCTCAGACCCCAATGAAGGATCATCAAAAGCCGTGCTATAAATTCTCAGACAACCCAAAGATTCCTAGATGCCCTTCCAGACTCCCTCCACCTACCCAAGGACGTCAGAGTACAAAAATCAGTTAACCACCTAACTGAGGAAATCAATTTAACCTTGCACAATACACTAGATGTAGTCGCACCCCTAAAAACAAAAAACATTTGTCATAAGAAACTAGGTCCCCGGTATACAGAAAATACCCAAGCTCTTAAGCAAGCTTCCAGAAAATTGGAACGGAAATGGCACTACACCATACTGGAAGTCTTCCGACTAGCTTGGAAAGACAGTACCGTGCGGTATCGAAGAGCCCTCACTGCTGCTCGATCATCCTATTTTTCCAACTTAATTGAGGAAAATAAGAACAATCCAAAATGTATTTTTGATACTGTCACAAAGCTAACTAAAAAGCAGCATTCCCCTAGAGAGGATGCCTTTCACTTCAGCAGTGATAAATTCATTAACTTCTTTGAGGAAAAGATCATGATCATTAGAAAGCAAATTACAGACTCCTCTTTAAATCTGCGTATTCCTCCAAAGCTCAGTTGTCCTGAGTTTCTGCACAAGACTGCCAAGACATAGAATCAAGGGAGAAACTCAAGTTTTTTTAAAAACCTCTTAGCGCTCGGATCCCATTAACGGGATCAAAATCGACAACATCCAGTGAAACTGGAGCGCGCCAAATTCAAATTACAAAATTGTAATATTAAAACATTCATGAACATACACGTGTCCTACATCATTTAAAAGCTTAACTTCTTGTTAATCCAACCACGTTGTCAGATTTCAAAAAGGCTTTACGGCGAAAGTATACCATGTGATTATCTGAGGACAGCGCCCCGCATACAAAAGCATTAAAAACATTTTCCAAACCAGCAGAGGCGTCACAAAAGCCAGAAATAGCAATAAAATAAATCACTTACCTTTGAAGATCTTCCTCTGTTTGCTCTGTTTGCAATCCCAAGGGTCCCAGCTACACAACAAATGGTCGTTTTGTTCGATAAAGTCCTTCTTTATATCCCAAAAATTCAGTTTAGTTGGCGCGTTAGATTCAGTAATGCACCCGTTCCACTAGTTCAATATGCATACAAAGGAATCCCAAAAGTTACCAATAAACTTCGTCCAAACAAGTCAAACAATGTTTCTAATCAATCCTCAGGTACCCTAATATGTAAATAAATGATAAAAATTTAACACGGAATGTAGTATGTTCAATACTGGAGATAAATAACGAGGTGCGCGCCCTCATCCACGTGCGCCACAAGACTACACCATGAAAAACTACAACTTCTAATTCATTTCTCAAATACAAGCCTGAAACCCTTTCTAAAGACTGTTGACATCTAGTGGAAGCCATAGGAACTGCAATCTGGGAGCTATTTATTTGTATATCCCATAGTCAAGCGTTGAAATGGACAGTGACCTCAAAAAAATTATTCTGGATGGATTGTCCTCGGGTTTTCACCTGCTATATCAGTTCTGTTATACTCACAGACATTATTTTAACAGTTTTAGAAACTTAAGAGTGTTTTCTATCCAATGCTACCAATTATATGCTGAATAACAGGCAGTTTACTTTGGGCACGTCAGGTTATTAATGATATATCTCTTGACACATTGATGAAAATAATCATGGCCTCTAAACCTTCAAGCTGCATACTGGACCCTATTCCAACTAAACTAGTGAAAGAGCTGCTTCCTGTGCTTGGCGATCCTATGTTGAACATAATAAACAGCTCCCTATCCACTGGATGTGTACCAAACTCACTAAAAGTGGCAGTAATAAAGCCTCTCTTGAAAAAGCCAAACCTTGACCCAGAAAATATGAAAAACTATTGGCCTATATTGAATTTCCCATTCCTCTCAAAAACAATTGAAAAAGCTGTTGCGCAGCAACTCACAGCAAACAATGTATACGAAACACTTCAGTCTGGTTTTAGACCCCATCATAGCACTGAGACTGCACTTGTGAAGGTGGTAAATGACCTTTTAATGGCGTCAGACCGAGGCTCTGCATCTGTTCTCATGCTCCTAGACCTTAGTGCTGCTTTTGATACCATCGATCACCACATTCTTTTGGAGACATTGGAAACCCAAATTGGTCTACACGGACAAGTTCTGGCCTGGTTTAGATCTTATCTGTCGGAAAGATATCAGTTTGTCTCTGTGAATGGTTTGTCCTCTGACAAACCAACTGTACATTTTGGTGTTCCTCAAGGTTCCGTTTTAGGACCACTATTGTTTTCACTATATATTTTACCTCTTGGGGATGTCATTCAAAAACATAATGTTAACTTTCACTGCTATGCGGATGACACACAGCTGTACATTTTGATAAAACATGGTGAAGCCACAAAATTGCCCTACCTGGAAGCCTGTGTTTCAGACAGAAGGAAGTGGATGGTGGAAAATGTTCTACTTTTAAGCTCGGACAAAACAGAGATGCTAGTTCTAGGTCCCAAGAAACAAAGAGATCTTCTGTTGAATCTGACAATTAATCTTGATGGTTGTACAGTCGTCTCAAATAAAACTGTAAATGACCTCGGCGTTACTCTGGACCCTGATCTCTCTTTGATGAACATATCAATACTGTTTCAAGGACAGGTTTTTTCCATCTTCGTAACATTGCAAAAATCTGAAACTTTATGTCCAAAAATGATGCAGAAAAATGAATCCATGCTTTTGTCACTTCTAGGTTAGACTACAGCAATGCTCTACTTTCCGGCTACCCGGATAAAGCACTAAATAAACTTCAGTTAGTGCTAAACACAGCTGCTAGTATCTTGACTAGAACCAAAAAATGTGATAATATTACACCAGTGCTAGCCTCTCTACACTGGCTTCCTGTTAAGGCAAGGTTTTACTGCTAACCTACAAAGCATTACATGGGCTTGCTCCTACCTATCTTTCCGATTTGGTCCTGCCGTACATACCTAGACGTACGCTATGGTCACAAGACGCAGGCCTCCTTATTGTCCCTAGAATTTCTAAGCAAACAGCTGGAGGCAGGGCTTTCTCCTATAGAGCTCCATTTTTATGGAATGGTCTGCCTATCCATGTGAGAGACGCAGACTCAGTCTCAATCCTTAAGTCTTAATTGAAGACTCATCTCTTCAGTAGGTCCTATGATTGAATGTAATCTGGCCCAGGAGTGTGAAGGTAAACAGAAAGGCACTGGAGCAACGAACCGCCCTTGCTGTCTCTGCCTGGCCTGTTCCCCTCTCTCCACTGGGATTATCTGCCTCTAACCATAATACGGGGTACTGACTTACTGGTGCTCTTCCATGCCATCCCTAGGAGGGGTGCGTCACTTGAGTGGGTTGAGTCACTCACGTGATCTTCCTGTCCGGGTTGGCCCTGCCCCTTGGGTTGTGCTGTAGGGGAGATCTTCATGGGCTATACTCGGCCTTGTCTCAGGATGGTAAGTTGGTGGTTGGAGATACCCCTCTAGTGGTGTGGGGGCTGTGCTTTGGCAAAGTGGGTGGGGTTATATCCTGCCTGTTTGGACCTGTCCGGGGGTATCGTCGGACAGGGCCACAGTGTCTCCCGACCCCTCCTGTCTCAGCCTCCAGTATTTATGCTGCAATAGTTTGTGTGTCGGGTGGCTAGGGTCAGTCTGTTATATCTGGAGTATTTCTCCTGTCTTATCCGGGGTCCTGTGTGAATTTAAGTATGCTCTCTCTAATTCTCTCTCTCTTTCTCTCTTTCTTTCTCTCTCTTTCTTCCTTTCTCTCTCTCGGAGGACCTGGGCCCTAGGACCATGCCTCAGGACTACCTGGCCTGATGACTTCTTGCTGTCCCCAGTCCACCTGGTCGTGCTGCTGCTCCAGTTTCAACTGTTCTGCCTACGGCTATGGAACCCTGACCTGTTCACCAGACGTGCTACCTGTCCCAGACCTGCTGTTTTCAACTCTCTAGAGACAGCAGGAGCGGTGGAGATACTTTGAATGATCGGCTATGAAAAGCCAACTGACATTTACTCGTGAGGTGCTGACCTGTTGCACCCTCTACAACCACTGTGATTATTATTTTTTGACCCTGCTGGGCATCTATGAACATCTTGAACATCTTGGCCATGTTCTGTTATAATCTCCACCCGGCACAGCCAGAAGAGGACTGGCCACCCTTCATAGCCTGGTTCTTCTTTAGGTTTCTTCCTAGGTTCTGGCCTTTCTAGGGAGTTTTTCCTAGCCACCGTGCTTCTACACCTGCATTGCTTGCTGTTTGGGGTTTTAGGCTGGGTTTCTGTACAGCACTTTGTGACATCAGCTGATGTAAGAAGGGCTTTATAAATAAATTAGATTTTACAGCCTATGATTTCCACCTATATGACATCACAGGACATCTGTATTCTTATTAATTAAGTCACCTTCTTCCATTTATATTTGGGATCCATCAGAGCAGCTGAAAGCAGTCCCTCTGCAGAGTCTCCTGGGTGATTGCAACAACGCTCATCAAAATTGCTAAAAGGTCAAAAATACAGTTCTGATAAATGTGACAGCTGCATAATGGCGTACAATACTCAACTCTTCTTGAATTAAAAAAAACATTAAATATTAACTTTACTATTGCACATAAACAATTGTAAAATAAGAGACAGAAAATCAATGGAATCCAGACATTTTGGTGGGAATTCAGGTATTCAATGGAATGTCAAACATCACAGAATGTCAAATATATTATTAGAAATGATACATGCCGACCTTTTTAAACCACATATGGCTCTTTTATATGTTTTGTTATTATATTGGTTGAATGATAACATTTGGAAATAACAAGTAATCGTCATATACACTACCGTTCAAGAGTTTGGGGTCATTAGAAATGTCCTTGTTTTTGAAAGAAAAGCTATTTATTTGTCCATTAAAATAACATCAAATTGATCAGAAATGCAGTGTAGACATTGTTAATGTTGTAAATGACTATTGTAGCTGGAAACAGCAGATTCTTTTGTGGAATATCTACATAGGCGTACAGAGGCCCATTATCAGCAACCATCACTCATGTGTTCCAATGGCACGTTGTGTTAGCTAATCCAAGTTTATCATTTTAAAAGGCTAATTGATCATTAGAAAACCCTTTTGCAATTATGTTAGCACAGCTGAAAACTGTTCTGATTAAAGAAGAAATAAAACTGGCCTTTAGACTAGTTGAGTATCTGGAGCATCAGCATTTGTGGGTTCGATTACAGGCTCAAAATGTCCAGAAAAAAAATGGCTTTCATCGGAAACTCGTCAGTATATTCTTGTTCTGAGAAATGAAGGCTATTCCATGCGAGAAATTGCCAAGAAACTGAAGATCTCGTACAACGCTGTGTACTACTCCCTTCACAGAACTGCGCAAACTGGCTCTAAACAGAATAGAAAGAGGAGTGGGAGGCCCCGGAGCACAACTGAGCAAGAGGACAAGTACATTAGAGTGTCTAGTTTGAGAAACAGATGCCTCACAAGTCCTCAACTGGCAGCTTCATTAAATAGTACCTGCAAAACACCAGTCTCAATGTCAACAGTGAAGAGGCGACTCCGGGATGCTGGCCTTCTTGGCAGAGTTCCTCTGTCCAGTGTCTGTGTTCTTTTGCCCATCTTAATCTTTTCTTTTTATTGGCGAGTCTGAGATATGGCTTTTTCATTGCAACTCTGCCTAGAAGGCCAGCATCCCGGAGTCGTCTCTTCACTGTTGACGTTGAGACCCTGTAATTTCACGTATTGCACTATAATGTTTTTCTGTTCCTTACTGATGTGTTGCTTTTATATAGATGTATCTGTGTCTGGTTGATGTTATGTACTGTTTGTCTGATTACATTTTAGGTTAAATGTTTGCAGAGATACAGAAAATCCTAAACTGTTCACAAACTTTCTCTCAACACTGTATACTAATTCCCCTCCATTTACATTTTAGTCATTTAGCAGATGTCCTTCCCTCTTATATCTGAAGTAGGCTAGTAGTTTTTGGCACTATTCATACCATACAGGTAGATACTCACTTTATTCACTCCTGTCTGGTTTGAAGATTGTTACGTTGTCTCAAAATGGATCCTTCTACTGTACTTGCATTTACAAACAATAACAAACCCTTTTAAAACAGGAGGTGAGCCAAGCTAGCAGATTTATGTTTAACTAATCATCATCCAATATCATATGATATAATCATGATATAACAATCTGATGCCTGGCTGCACAGTCAACGTGGCACTCAACCTTCGGTTGACGCAATGCAACATCTGCAATGTAGTCGGCCTGGAACGTGGCCAACGACTGTTACACAAGAACAACCAGAATGATAAGATACATGGTGTGGGACCTCTGGTCAGAACAGACTCTCAGACAAGTGATAAGAAAGACTGATGCGGTACACAAAAAGTGTCATTTTTTCCGGTTCCGGTGGCATGCTTTTAAACACGTGGCTTTCTCGTGGCTTTCTTTTGCAAAATAACTATGAACTAACAGTTATTTTTCAAATAATTGTCAACATATTAATGTGTGGGACGTTCACTGTATTATAAGAAACAATAGCAGGACTATTTCACTCCAGCAGCTGGCATATTCTCTCCATTCACAATTCACCTGTGGGAACATGGTGGCACAACACCCAACAACAGAAAGAGTTGGCCACTTCTAGCCGAGAAATTACTTCTTCCCTCAACTTGCAATTAAAACCGATAAATGAATATCTTGCAATGGTCACTTCTAACGTTTGGAAACAGCGGCCAATATGACAGAGGGGCGACTCCATGACCTGGAGACAGCACGGACTAAGCTAGAAGGGGAAATCAATCTCCTAAAAAATCAAAAAGATATGCTGGTCAGAGAACTTGAAACTGGTGTGGAAACGGTCAACCCAACTTCCTTCATGAGCAATCTTTTCTATGAACTATTTGGGCAGGAGAAGCTGGGTCCCATGCCAGTGATAAACATTGCGCACCACACAGGTCCTCTCCACAACGGATCTCGGTGTATGATCGTACGAATACACAGTTTGGAAGTCAAACAGCAAATTGTTTGCCTCGCAGCGAAATCGGGGGCTCTGACTTATGTGAAGAAGAGGATCAGCATCTACCCAGATTGGAGAGCCGAACTGCTGAAAGAGAGGGCGACCTACAAAGAGATGAGATCCACCAAACAATCGACCAGTCGACTAAAATGGGGTCAGCCCTACTTCATCTCATTATATGCAGTTTATATTTTACTATATCTAGACAACGTATTTCATTCTTTCCCAATGCATTGAAGATAATCGATAAATTCAGCTTCATCTGAAGTTATTAAATTAATCTAATCTTTTCCCATTTTAAATATTTGGGAGTAGATATATTTCCTTTCTTAGATAAAACCATTGCCAGAAACTTTAACAGAAGGCTCAAATCAAATCAATCTGACCTGAGTAGATGGAATAATATCCCAGTTGCTTTAACTGGCAGAATATCTATTGTCAAAATTAATATATGTGACCTGTTTCAAGAAAACAAGAGTATGTTGCACTACTTCATTAAGAGGCATTTTAATGTTTTTGTATTTTAATCAAAATACGTTTTTGGCGGAAATGCCTTCTGGAACATGTGCACTTTCATGTGCCTTAATAACAAGCGTGTATGCCATCTGTAAATACGAATAAAATTGTTAAATACCAAGCCTTGTTGTTTTAGCCACAGAGAAATACAGGAACCTTCCCGCTAGCCATGATTGGCTGAAATAATGGATGGGCTGGATATTACATTTTACTCATTTAGCAGACGCTCTTATCCAGAGTGCCTTACAGTAGTGAATGCATACATTTCATACATTTTTTCCATACTGGTCCCCCGTGGGAATCGAACCCACACCCTGGCATTGCAAACACCATGCTCTAACAACTGAGCCACACGGGACATTCCGAGAGATGAGTTTGGGTTGGTCTGCCATGTAGCTCCACTATGCAAGTAACAACTTCACTGTACCGTTTACACCTTCTGTATCCTGTACATGTGACAAATAACAACATGACCTGCACCAAAGTCAGATTAGGATATAGGCCAAGTTTATTTTTACTACTACTTTTTGCTACTACTTTCACCACTTTAAGTCTTGAAATCTTTGGTTGTTTATTATACTATGAATCCTTAAAAAGATGGTTGGGGCTAAGGCTTAAGAGGTTGTGAACAATGCTGAATGAGTGTAGAAAAAGAGGACCTCTCCAGTAGGTGTACCAAATCATTCACGGGCCATTTTCTGAAAAGTGTGTTTACAAGTTTATCAACTTTCAAATCAGAATTACTTCCTCATTATTCCTCAACTGCAGTGTATGATATACCATTTCCTAGCTTGGAGTCTGTACTTTTATTCAACATAAAAAACACTATTTTAAATTTTGCTACAGTACATAGGACTGAATCCAGGTGGTGAGTCACATATTTCCCCAGCTTAATTTCTTCCCCAGCTTTAGTTCAATGCTTCCCATGGCTCCCCATTCTGGCTACTGGGATGAAATTCATAGTGCGGTTTATATGGCAAGGTAAACAATCCAGGATAAAATTAACACGTTCGCAAAGAGAGAAAGATGTAGGAGAAAATGTTAATTGTATTTCCAGGCACTAGCATTTCGCCCCATCCAAAAATGGTTTAGACATGATTCTTCTGCCCCTGGCTGAGTAAAGAGAGAAATATGGTGTCTCCTATTGCCCTACAAGAGGTAATCTACACTGATATATCCTTTCAACAATGTAAACTATACTCCGATCCTATTATTCTTCACAAAATGTATATTTGGCGCAAATTGAAAAACAATGTAACTGGGAATCAAAATGGCATGCCCATACTCCAATATTTCACAATAAGGCCTTTGAGGGAGGCCTTTTTTACCCCGCCCCAATGGTCCAAATGTGGAACCTGTACCCTTACCGATAACAAGAACAGTAATGGTTTGAAAGATACATACACATTACCAAGCAACTCCTTTTTTCTATAATTACAACTTAGGTCAGCTATGCTGGCCTATGGAGTCCCTTGGGAAACCCAACTATCAAACCATCCAATGATGGGATTTATAAATAAATTATCTGGACTCCTGAATGGACTGATCTCGATAGTATATAATCAACTTTTGTAAAGCTCATATTCTGAGCTAGCCATTAAAGGAGTATGGTCCACAGATGAACAACCCTTTCACTGGAACAGAATATGGAAAAATATGACTGAAAGAGAGTTGATCTGTGAGAGTTGATTCTCTCAACCAGCTTCATGAGGTAGTCACCTGGAATGCATTTCAATTAACAGGTGTACCTTGTTAAAAGTACATTTGTGGGATTTCTTTCCTTCTTAATGCGTTTGAGCCAATCAGTTGTGTTGTGACAAGGTAGGGGTGGTATACAGAAGATAGCCCTATTTGGTAAAAGACCAAGTCCATATTATGGCAAGAACATCTCAAATAAGCAAATAGAAACGACAGTCCATCGTTACTTTAACCCTCGAAGGTAAGTCAATCCGGAAAATGTCAAGAACTTTGAAAGTTTCTTCAAGTGCAGTTGCAAAAACCATCAAGCGCTCTGATGAAACTGGCTCTTATGAGGACCTCCACGGGAAAGGATGACCCAGAATTACCTCTGCTGCAAAGGATAAGTACATTAGAGTTAACTGCACCTCAGATTGCAGCACAAATAAATTCTTCACATAATTCAAGTAACAGACACATCTCAACATCAACTGCTCAGAGAAGACTGCGTGAGGACTTGATTCGAAAAAGTTGCAAAAAAAGGCGTTGTTTCATGCCTTATTCCTGGCATCATTCATAAGTGATAATATACAGTTAAAGTTTACATACACTTAGGTTGGAGTCATTAAAACTCGTTTTTCAACCACTCCAAAGTTCTTGTTAACAAACTATAGTTTTGGCAAGTCGGTTAGGACATCTCCTTTGTGCATGACACAAGTAATTTTACCAACAATTGTTTACAGACAGATTATTTCACTTATAATTCACTGTATCACAATTCCAGTGGGTCAGAAGTTTACATACACTAAGTTGACTGTGCCTTTAAACAGCTTGGAATATTCCAGAAAATGATGTCATGGCTTTAGAAGCTTCTGATAGGCTAATTGACATCATTTGAATCAATTGGAGGTGTACCTGTGGATGTAATTCAAGGCCTACCTTCAAACGCAGTGCCTTTTTGCTTGATCTCATGGGAAAATCAAAATAAATCAGCCAAGACATCAGAAAAAAAATTGTAGACCTCGACGAGTCTGGTTCATCCTTGGGAGCAATTTCCAAACGCCTGAAGGTACCACGTTCATCTGTAGAAACAATAGTACGCAAGTATAAGCACCATGGGACCACGCAGCCGTCATACCGCTTAGAAAGGAGACGCGTTCTGTCTCCAAGAGATGAACTTACTTTGGTGCGAAAAGTGCAAATCAATTCCAGAACAACAGCAAAGGACCTTGTGAAGATGCTGGAGGAAACAGGTACAATAGTATCTATATCCACAGTAAAACGAGTCCTATATTGACTTAAGGAGTCCAGTTGTGTCTCTAAAGTATGAAGGTATTTTGAGAACAAAAGACTTGCCTGGTGTTGTAGCGGTGACCCTATTACCGCCACGTCGGCGGTCACGAGCCATGAAGGCAGTCAAATTCTACGTGACCGTTTAGTCACGGTAATTAGGCTGCTCCAAGCTCCGATGCTGTTGATGGTCATTAGTAGCCTAACAAACTTTCTAACTGCCTGGTACTCAGCACTCTATTGTCTCTCTAATCACTCTGCCATCGATGCAAATGTATTCGGAAATCTAATCAAACACTTCATGAGAGCCTATGAGCTAATGTTGCGCAACATTTCTATAGGCTATGCAATTGCATGAGAAAACAGAGTGATGGCCTCTATTAAAAAGAAGAGGATCCCATCAGCTTTCTATAGGCTAGGCATGCTATATTTATATCTCAACTTTCCTAATATTAAGCACATTACTTATCTTTATAACAGGAGTATAGTCTACCTGGCTGGCATGAAAATGAACCACGGGAAAAGCGTCCTCCACTCGCTATTTAATTGCATAGATGACATGTATTTTTTTTCCCTGCCCGTTGAGACAGGCGGATGATAATGGTCCATTATAAATCAAAACAAATTTCACACATATATTGCTAAGTATATGTAAAGACAAGTTGAAATCAAGAATAGTCTGATGGGTGACTATTAGCATGTTGAGATGTACAGTTGAAGTCGAAAGTTTACATACACCTTAGCTAAATACATTTAAACTCAGTTTTTCACAATTCCTGACATTTAATCCTAGTAAAAATTCCCTGTCTTAGGTCAGTTAGGATCACCACTTTATGTTAAGGTGAAATGTCAGAATAATAGGAGAGAGAATTATTTATTTCAGCTTTTGTTCTTTCATCATATTCCCAGTGGGTCAGAAGTTTGCATACACTCAATTAGTATTTGGTAGCATTGCCTTTAAATTGTTTAACTTGGGTCAAATGTTTTCGGGTAGCCTTCCACAAGCTTCCCACAATAAATTGGGTGAATTTTGGCCCATTCCTCCTGACAGAGCTGTTGTAACTGAGTCAGGTTTGTAGGCCTCCTTGCTCGCACACGTTTTTCAGTTCTGCACACACATTTTCTATAGGATTGAGGTAAGGGCTTTGTGTTGGCCACTCCAATACCTTGACTTTGTTGTCCTTAAGCCATTTTGCCACAACTTTGAAAGTATGCTTGGGGTCATTGTCCATTGGATGACCCATTTGCGACCAAGCTTTAACTTCCTGACTGATGTCTTGAGATTTTGCACCAGTCCCTCCTGCAGCAAAGCACCCCCACAACATGATGCTGCCACCCCTGTGCTTCACAGTTGGGATGGTGTTCTTTGGCTAGCAAGCCTCCCCCTTTTTCCTCCAAACATAAAGATGGTCATTATGACCAAACAGTTCTATTTTTGTTTCATCAGACCAGAGGATATTTCTCCAAAAAGTACAATCTTTGTCCCCATGTGCAGTTGCAAACCGTAGTCTGGATTATTTATGGCGGTTTTGGAGCAGTGGCTTCTTCCTTGCTGAGGGGCTTATCAGGATTAACAAACTGATCATTGCTGACTCAGATATTCTATGCAAATCAAATCAAATCAATTTATATAGCCCTTCGTACATCAGCTGAAATCTCAAAGTGCTGTACAGAAACCCAGCCTAAAACCCCAAACAGCAAGCAATGCATGTGAAAGAAGGGCTGGGATTTGCCAGGGACCTCATGATACAATATTATCACGATACTTAGGTGCCGATACATTATGTATTGCGATTCTCATGATTCTATATGTATTGTGATTTGATGCTGTGATTTTATTGTGATTCGATGTTCCAATCACAAGCAAACAGATTTCCTGCATTTCTCAAGTTACCATCTGTCTACTCTTAAATGTAGTCTACCTTATAACCAGCTACTGAGTGTCAGAAGGATATGTAATACTGATGATGAATTTGAATAACAAGCCACCATGTTGTTTTATTGCTTTGCCTCCAAGGGTTATGATAAGCAGTTGTTGCATAATTGTGTTTCTAAATTGCGCAATGTTAGATAGGACAGCTTGTTGACCCCTAAACATGCCCCTAATGATCAAACTACTGTATTTTTCATGACTCAGGACATGACCCAGATGCAGAAACAGGAGGAGAATAGTACAGTTCTCAATAATGTATTATAACATGGAGCAAAGGGCAGATCGAAGACAGGCAGACGTTCGTAATCAGGTCAGAGTCAGGTAGGTACAAGACGGCAGGCTGGCTCAGGGTCAGGACAGGCAGAATGGTCAGAACCGGGAAAACTAGGAAACAAACACTTGAGAAACAGAAAAACAGGAAAGCACGCTGGAAAAACCTGACAAGACGAACTGGCAACAGACAAACAGAGAACACAGGTATAAATGCTCAGGGGATAATGAGGAAAATGGGCGACACCTGGAGGTGGATGGAGACAAGCACAGAGACAGGTGAAACCGATCAGGGTGTGACAGTACACTCTCTCTAGGCTTGCCACCTGGCGCCCTTCCCGGGCCCATACCTGGTTGTCCGTGGTGCCGGCGGTGGAACTCAGCGATGAGGGCTGGGTCCAGGATGTTCTTAGCAGGGACCCAGCACCTCTCCTCTGGGCCATAACCCTCCCAGTCAACCAGGTACTGGAATCCCCTGCCCCAAGGTCGAACACTCAGGAGGCGCCTCATAGTGTAAGCCAGATGGGTGGGCCAGGAAACAGAAGACAAAGGACAGTGAGACACAGGTTTTATCTTGGACACATGAAACGTAGGATGGATACGGAGGGTGCGGGTCAACAGAAGATGAACAGCAGAGGGGCTAACGATTTTAGAGATGGGGAAAGGGCAGATGAAATGGGGAAAGTTTACGGGACTCCACCCGGAGGGGCAGGTCCCGGGTGGATAGCCATACCCTCATGGGGGCTGATACCCCAAGGAACACTCGAAGGGCGAGAGAGCAGTGGCTGAGCAGGGAAGGGTGTTACGGGCATATTCCGCCCACACGAGTTGCTGGCTCCAGGTGGTGGGGTTGGCAGAGACGAGGCAACGAAGGGCCGTCTACAGGTCCTGATTGGCTCGCTCTGACTGGCTGTTAGATTGGGAGTGGAAACCAGAGGGCAGGCTGGCTGACGACCCAATGAGGGTGCAGAATGCCTTCCAGAACCGGGATGAGAACTAGGGACCACAATCGGAGACCTTGCCGACCGGAAGTCCATGGATCTGGAAGACGTGCTGCACTATGAGCAGAGCCGTCTCCTTGGCTGAGGGTAACCTGGGAAGGGGAATAAAATGGGCAGCTTTAGAAAACTTATCCGCCACCGTCAAGATAGTACTGTTGCCGTCTGACGAGGGAAGCCCAGTAACAAAGTCCAGGGATATATGGTACCAGGGGCGGTGAGGAACAGGGAGTGGTTGAAGAAGGCCAGCCGAAGCTTGCCGCGGAGTCTTATTTTCTGCACACACAGTGCAGGCGGCAACGAATGCGGAGACATCCGGCACCATGGAAGGCCACCAAAAGCGTCATCGGACGAAAGCCAGGGTCCGACGGGAGCCTGGATGACAGATCAGTCTTGAGGAATGTGCCCATTCCAGGACCGGGAAACGGGACAAACATCCGGTTAGCCGCTGGACCCCCCCTCGGGTTCCGGCTGGGAACGCTGCGCCTTACGGACCAGGCTCTTTATAACCCAGACGACTGCAGCCGCTAGACAGGAGGTAGAGAGGATGGTCCCGGGGTCAGACAGAATAGCAGCGGGGAAATACAACCGTGAGAGTGTGTCAGTCTTCACGTACTTGGACCCCAGACGGTAGGAGAGAGTGAAATTGAAACGGGTGAATAACAGGGCCCAACGAGCCTGCCTAGAGTTGAGGCACTTGGCGGTGTGGAGATATTCCAGATTCTTATGGTCTGTCGACACTAAGAACGGGTGTTCCACCCACTCCAACCAGTGCCTCCACTCCTACAACACCATCTTGACGGCGAGGAGTTCTCGATTTCCCACATAATAGTTCCTCTCAGCAGGGGTAAGATGATGGGAGAGGAAAGCGCAGTGGTGAAGCATTTGGTCCTGGGCAGAATGCTGAGACAAGACGGCCCCCACTCCGACATCCGAGGCGTCGACCTCCACCACAAACTGACGGGACAGGTCTGGATGGATTAAATGTAGTAAATTGATGTTTGAGGTCCGAGAATGCCTGGTCAGCTGCTGGAGACCACGTGAAGGGAACCTTGGGAGAGGTGAGTGCTGAGAGGGGGGGAAGCCAGGATGCTGTAACCCCGGAGGAAGTGGCGGCAGAAATGAGCAAACCCCAGGAAACATTGCAGCTGCACTCTGGATGTGGGTTGAGGCCAATCCACCACCGCTCTCACCTTGTCTGGATCCATCTGTATATATCCTGCAGCGATGACGTATCCTAGAAAGGAGATGGTGAAGCGATGGAATTCACACTTCTCTGCTTTAACGAAAAGCTGGTTCTCCAGGAAACGCTGAAGGACTTGTCAGATGTGGAGGACATGTTCTTGAGCTGAACAGGAAAAGACAAGGATGTTGTTGAGGTAGGCAAACACGAACCGGTTGAGCATGTCCCGGAGCACATCGTTTACCAGGGCCTGGAACACCACGGGAGCGTAGGTCAGTTCGAATGGCATAGCTAGGTAATCTTAGTGCCCACTAGCCGTGTTAAATGATGTTTTCCACTCATCTCCCTGCCGTATCCGAACCAGATGGTAGGCGTTCCGAAATGTCCAACTTAGAGAAGATGGTCGCTCCCTGAAAACGTTCGAAAGCCGAGGAGATGAGTGGTAGAGAGTTTTTAACCATGATGTCATTAAGGCCCCTGTAGTCGATAAAACCCTTGTTGACCTTAAAATAATTCCATATAGCTTATTATCAACTGGGTGACAGTCATGTTATATCAGACTGTATACTATGGGATTGACAAAACATTTATGTTTGCTGCTCTAATTATATTGGTAACCAATTTATAATACCAATAAGGCACCTCGGGGGTTTGTGGTATATGGCCAATATATCATGGCTAACGGCTGTATCCAGGCACTCCGCGTTGCGTCATTCATAAGAACAGCCCTTAGATGTGGTTTATTGGCCATATACCACACCTCCTCGGGCCTTATTGCTTAAGTAGAACCCCATCTCCCAGCTAGAACAGGGCTTAAACTGTAATGGGTTTAATGTCTATTTATTATAAATTCTCATCTTTTACCATATCTCATAATATTGTCTGTTAAAGTAGAAGTTATATTTTTTACAACCAAATCTCTATTTTTGATGGAAATGGCATGTTATAGAAGGGTCCAGACACCTTGTTTGTGGTTTCACTTGTTTAACCCTTTGACACGTACCAACAAACGAGTGTGATCATTTTACATTGGTCCCTGCAGAGTGCGCTCAAACCAGTGTGATTAGAACGCTTCTTTAGAACGTCCTGTTTCGATTGATGCAACAGTCAGCGTTTGAGCTGGCCACACTGTTCTTTCACAGAAACATTTAGCATAAACAGTCTTTACAAAGTTATGTCCTGAATGTGACCAGTTTATTTTTGGATACAATGTTCAGACATTCACAGAAGTAGCAATAGCATAACATAATCATCCAAACCGGAACATGTAGGCGACATTAGTCCTAGCGCTAACTGAGGAAAGATTGACATAACACAAATGGTCATATTTAGCTAACTCTCGGCTGACAGAAACCACAATATGAATTAGCTAATAGCAATTACTATTTATCACATTAGGGGTGAGCTCACCATTGATCGAAATAATTGAGTAAAACACTTTCTAAAAATCGAAACTTATTCGACAATGGGTTGTTTGTGCACGCCACCATGTTTTTTTTCTTTCGCGTCAACCAAAGATAAGAGGAGACTAGATTAGTTTTGTCTGTTTGCAGTATGCATGTTGAAGGGGGTTGTGTCGTCGACGATCATTCACTACCCTTCATTCACTTCAGGAAGTTTACTCAAAAGATAAGTGAACCATTCTTTCACCTCATAATAACATATTTGGTCTGACAGACGTTTACGCGACACCCAGAATGCATTGTATAATGTCAATAAACATTACGCCACACATAGCTTGCAAATAGCTTAGCATTAGCTCATCATAATCAGTAGAACCTTCAAAAAAGTATTTTACACACATCATAAGTGTCCATTACAATCTATGCAATAATCAGAACGCATTATTTGTCACCAGTACTTAAAAACATGTGAATAAAACTGTAAATATATTATGCTCCATACATACAAACATACAGTACACACATACAGTGCATTTGGAAAGTATTCAGATCCCTTGACTTTTTCCACATTTTGTTACGTTACAACTATATTCTAAAATGTATTAAATTGTTTTTTTCCTCATCTATCTACACACAATACCCCATGATAACAAAGCAAAAACAGGTTTTTTGAAATTTGTGCCAGAAATATTACATTACCGTGAAATGCTTACTTAGAAGCCCTTAACCAACAATGCAGTTTTAAGAAAACAGAGTAAAAAATATATTTACTAAATAACTTCAAAAAAAGAAAAAGTAACACAAAACAAATAACAATACTGAGGCTATATACAGGGGGTACCGGTACCGAGTCAATGTGCGGGGGTACAGGTTAGTCTAGGTAATTTGTAAATGTAGGTAGGGGTAAAGTGACTATGCATAGATAATAAACAACAAGTGTGGGGGCGTGTCAATGCAAATAGTCCTGGTGACCATTTGATTAATTGTTCAGCATTCTTATGGTTTGGGGTTAGAAGCTATTAATGAGCTTTTTGGACCGAGACATGGCGCTCTGGTACTGTTAGCCGTGCAGTAGCAGAGAGAACAGTCTATGACTTGCGTGACTGGAGTCTTTGACAATTTTTGGGCCTTCCTCTGACACCACCTAGTGATACAATTATTATTTTTTAAACCTGGAATGAGTAGGTGTGTCCAAACTTTTGACTGGTACTGTAGGTCCTGGATGGCAGGAAGGTTGGCCCCAGTGATGTACTGGTCTGTACGCACTACCCTCTGTAACGCATTACGGTCGGATGCCGAGCAGTTGACATACCAGGAGGTGATGCAACTGGTCAGGATGATCTCGATGGTGCAGCTGTAGAACTTTTTGAGGCTCTGGTGATATATGTCAAATCCTTTCAGTCTCCTGAGGGGGAAAAATGGTTGTCATGCCCTCTTCACACGACTTTCTTGGTGTGTCTGGACCATGATAGTTTGTTGGTGATGTGGACACCAAGGAACTTGAAACTCTCTACCCACTCGCGGAATACAGGAAAAGGAGGGCCGAACACGCTCCCATTTACATTGACGGGGCTGTAGTGGAGCTCCTTTGTCTTGCTCACGTTGAGGGAGAGGTTGTTGTCCTGGCACCACACTGCCAGGTCTCTGACCTCCTCCCTATAGGCTGTCTCATCGTCGTCGGTGATCAGGCCTACGACCGTTGTGTCGTCAGCAAACTTAATGATGGTCTTGGAGTCGTGCTTGGCCACGCAGTCTTGGGTGAACAGGGAGTGCAGGAGGGGACTGAGCACACACCCCTGAGGGGCCCCTGTGTTGAGCATCAGCGTGGCAGATGTGTTGTTACCTACCCTTACCACCTGGGGGCGGCCCGTCAGGAAGTCCAGGATCCATTTGCAGAGGGAGATGTTTAGTCCCAGGGTCCTTAGCTTAGTGATGAGCTTTCAGAGCACTATGATGTTGAATGCTGTGCTGTAGTCAATTAATGGCATTCTCACGTAGGTAATCCTTTTGTCCAGGTGTGAAAGGGCAGTGTGGAGTGCAATAGAGATTGCATCATCTGTGGATCTATTGGGGCGGTATGCAAATTGGAGTGGGTCTAGGGTTTCTGGGATAATGGGGATAAGCAGGGATAAGGGAAACAGGGATAAGCCTCGCTCCTTAAGGGCCACTGTGGATTAAGACAGAGTTGGACTAGGGAAATAGTAACAAGAGAAAAATCTCCCTGAATATTAGAGGTGTAAACCAATTTCTCATTAAAGGTGCATTCTACTACTTATTATTTATTTCAAACTGAGGTGACTGTCACGCCTGCTCCCGCTCTTCCTCCCCCTGGCGCTTGAGGGCGCAAGGATCCCCAGCATTACGCAATCAAGCCACCATCAGTACGCACACCTGCCTTCCCCCTGTCATGCACATCAGCGATCATTGGACTCATGTGGACTCAATTACTTGTGTCATTACCTTCCCAATATCTGTCTGTTCCCAAGCTCTGTTCCCTGCTTTGGGATTAATTGTCTCATGTCTGTGTTACCTGTGTTTCGACGGTGTTCCTGTCTTGTTTCCTTGTCTGTTCCTGAATAAATGTTTGACTCCCCGTACCTACTTCTCCTGTCCGGCGTCGGCCCTTACAGAATCCCAAACCCATCACATGAAGCATCGGGGAGTACTGGCGTTCCGGTTGGTGGTGACGTTGGTCCTGGGTTGCCGCCGATGGAACCAGGGGTGCCTAGCCAGCTCGTTGGGCTTCCATGCCCTAGCTGGCTCGAGAGGTTTCCTTGCCTCGGTTGGCTCGGAGGGCGCCCATCCCACGTCGGGCCTCAGCCGGATCGTCAGGTCTTGTTCTCCCAGCCGGCTCGTCAGACTGTTCCGTCTCTGCCAGATCATCGGGCTTCCACGCTTCAGCGGAATCGACAGGCGTTCATGCCTCAGCTGGATCGTCAGGGTCCTACGCCCCAGCCGGCTTGCCCAGCGCCCATGTCTCGGCCGGCTTGCCCAGTAGGGATGCCGTGTGGCGCCCCTAGAGGGGGGAGGGTACTGTCACACCTGCTCCCGCTCTTTCTCCCCCTGGCACACGCGCATCAGCGATCAATGGACTCATGTGGACTCAATTACTTGTGTCATTACCTTCCCAATATCTGTCTGTTCCCAAGCTCTGTTCCCTGCTTTGGGATTAATTGTCTCATGTCCGTGTTACCTGTGTTCCGACGCTGTTCCTGTCTTGTTTCCTTGTCTGTTCCTGAATAAATGTCTGACTCCCCGTACCTGCTTCTCCTGTCCGGCGTCAGCTCTTACAGTGAGGTGACCATCTGCCCAAATAATTACTTAATTAATAATGCTAAATAGAATTACATAAGTATTCAGACCCTTTGCTATGAGACTCGAAATTGAACTCAGGTGCATCCTGATTCCATTGATCATCCTTGAGGTGTTTATACATCTTGATTGGAGTCCACCTGTGGTAAATTCAATTGATTGGACATGATTTGGAAAGACACACACCTGTCTATATAAGGTCCCACAGTTGACAGTGCATCTCAGATCAAAAAACCAAGCCATGAGGTCAGAGGAATTGTCCATAGAGCTCCGAGACAGGATTGTGTCAAGACACAGATCTGGGGAAGGGTACCAAAACATTTCTGCAGCATTGAAGGTCCCCAAGAACACAGTGGCCTTCATCATTCTTAAATGGAGTAAGTTTGGAACTACCAAGACTCTTCCTAGAGCTGGTCGCCAGGAAACTGAGCAATCGGGGGAGAAGGGCCTTGGTCAGGGAGGTGACCAAGAACCCAATGGTCACTATGACAGAGTTCCTCTGTGGAGATGGGAGAAACTTCCAGAAGGACAACCATCTCTGCAACACTCTACCAATCAGGCCTTTGTGGTAGAGTGGCCAGACGGAAGCCACTCCTCAGTAAAAGGCACAAGATATCCCGCTTGGAGTTTGCCAAAAGGCACCTAAAGACTCCCAGACCATGATAAACCAGATCCTCTGGTCTGATGAAACCAAGATTAAACACTTTTGACTGAATGTCAAGCGTCACGTCTGGAGGAAACCTGGCAGCATCCCGACGGTGAAGCATGGTGGTGGCAGCATCATGCTGTGGAGATGTTTTTCAGCGGTAGGGACTGGGAGACTAGAGCGCGCAGGAATTCAGACCGGGTTGAAGGTTCACCTTCCATCAGGACAACGACCCGTGGTAGTGGTGGAGTAGGGGCCTGAGGGCACACAGTGTGTTGTGAAATCTGTGAATGTATTGTAAAGTTTTTAAAATTGTATAAACTGCCTTAATTTTGCTGGAAGAGTAGCTGCTGCTTTGGGAGCAGCTATTGGGGATCCATAATAAATACAAATACAAATCTCAATCATGTTTTACATATTAATCCCCTCTCTAAAATACAGGCACACGCTATAGGACGCCAGCTAGGGCCGAGGCTCATGTGAAATATGAATATACTAATTAATAAAAACCGAGGAGAGAATAGAGAGAGGAGGATCTCTAGAGAGACATGGTGTGTGTGTGTGTGTATGCAGCATCTCAGACTAACCTCATACCATCACCCTCCCATGAGAAAGACCTGACCTTGTCCTTGACCTTGAGTCAGATCACTAGCTCTGTCTCTGACAATAGTCCACCCCAGAGGCCAGCTACACATCCTTAACCTTCACATGCATATTTCCCTGTGGATATGAAGGATTCATGCCTCTGTCTTCAGTATGCTCCTCAGACAACGCCAGTCTCTCCTGAGAGCTGGGAAAGGGGCACTTTTGCTGTGATGTTGATAGGAGGATGGGATATCATTCATAGCAACAATCATACTGAAAATAACTTATTGTCTTACATGATAATAAACATCTTGCTAACAACATTCTGTTTGTTACAAATCAAGCAGGATCACTATATATTTATTTCTTTACCTTTATTTAACTAGGCAAGTCAAATTCTTATTTCGGGCTCCTGAGTGGCGCAGCGGTCTAAGGCACTGCATCTCAGTGCTAGAGGCATCACTACAGACCCTGGTTTGATTCCAGTCTGTATCACAACCGGCCGTGATTGGGAGTCCCATAGGGCGGTGCACAACTGGCCCAGCGTTGTTACGGTTTTGCCGGGGTAGGCATGTTCTTTTACAGGCAACAGAGTGTGAATGTCATAAGACAAGGGCTCCCTATGGGCCAGGGAAGAGGTGGTCATGACCAGAATAGTGGAATGAGCACCTTTTTGGTGGCCCCACTGGCTCAGACTGCAAAACCTGGACAGATTTCATAAACATGGTCCATGGCCAGAGAGGAAGTCCTCCATGTAGCACCACCTATCCTTAGCGCAGCACTTGTGAATGACAAATGATGGCCATTGAATGTCATGGTCATCTCTGAATTCTAAGAAGGCCCCTATGCTCTCCTGTGATTTCATTATTTTGAACAATGCTCTATTGGCTTCTGATCTGACGATGTGCAAAACCGTCTATGTTGTGCGCATGCGTGTGAGCGTGTTTGAATTGCAGTTTATAGGGGGTATTATTTAGCTGTGGGTAAGCAGTATGATTTTCACAGTCACAGTGTTCAAAGTCATCCAAGTTCAGTAGATGAATACATAAACCTCTTTCAAAGGCTTTTTACCAGCTAGCTCTCAGAGCACAACGTATTCTGTCTGCATACAAATTAATGTGAGCGAGTCTGTGGCTCCAAATTGCACTAATAAAAAAGCCAATAGAATCTCTCATTTACACCAACAAACTGTCAAAAAGCTTTAAGAAATGTTCACTAAAACATAACAGGGCCTTGCAGGTGAAACTAACTGGATCAACTGTTTGGAAAGGGATGTGCTAATGTATTATTTGGTTCATTTATTTATGACCTATTCATTGTTCTTGAATCACTTACCATACATTCGGTTTACACACTTGATCAATTATACTATTTTACATAACTTAAAACAGATCTCTATAATGCTGACTATTTGAAGCTGCGACTTAGATACACCAGTTTTCTACCAGAATAATAAAACCCTGCCACTCTCCCTGCTACTTTCAGATAGCAGCACTCTGGCAATGCAAATCATCAAAGTCTAGACTCGCGCCTCCAAAGTGTCAGGGAGAGCCAACACTTAAAAACTGTATCATACAGGGATCCACACCAAGGGAGGCTATGAAATATTTCCTACTCCATTGACATGAATTTCAGTGATTCTATCGAGGCAGCGAGTCTCTGAATAGACTTAAATGATGCCGTCTGACCTTTCCAGCGGATGTAAATTCCCTCCAAATGCGAAGGATCTGAGATTAATTTGGGGGTTGGTAAATGAAGTAGGCCCGCTCAGGGAGGGACACATCAGGCATAAAAATAGATGCTGACGATTCAGCAGGTCCTGTGTGTGAGAGTTACTGCCGGCCTGAGGTATGGGCCAATTGAAAGAGAAAGTACAGGAAACAAAGCTGCAGTAAACATAAAACACAAAAACAAGGGGACCTGCGAGTTTGTGTGTGCTTTGGGAGTTGATAAACACGTAAAGTGCCACAATTAATATGAGCATGATTTCATTCTGCTCCCCGAAGAGAGGTCAGAGAAGAGGTACAACTCCAACAAGCAACTGTTAAACAGTTAATCAGAGCTTAGCCTTCCATTAACAATCTAAATGGAAGTTCACGAAGCCTGCTGCAATTTTGGTCTTGCAAGCGTTTGTAAAATGTCAACAGTCAATGTCAACTGTCATGCTGAAATACAATGAACATTTTCCATTAACAATTTGATTGGGTCATAAAGTAACTACACACACTAAATGCCTATTCATCCATGGATCCATCCAACTTTAATAGGAGATTGGCTGAGGAAGAGGGTAGGGAAATTAGTAGAATGACTGAAATAGCAGTATTGACAAATGGCCCTGCTTTTTTGTACCAGTCTTCTACGACAAAGACAGATTTCAGATGTTTCCTCTTCACTCGACATGATTTACACACCTGTGTTGTAATCTCAGTCACTGTCATGTCTGCAATGACCCACATCAAAGAGAGAGAAAAGGGGTGGGCAGATAGAGGAAGTGCGAGGAAGAGCACGAGAGAGAAAGAGACAGAGAGACAGAGCGAGGGGAAGAGAGAAAGAGACAGAGGAAGGGAACGAGCGAGCGAGAGAGAGAGAGAGAGAGAGAGAACCAACAAACCAACCAACACTTGTCTTTTTGTCGCTGGATATAAGGCCAATCCATCCAATGACCTTTTTTTACCTCTACCAATCCCTTACAGTATAAACTACCATTTGACTTTCAATTCTAAAGCTGTTTCCTTTCATTATACATCCCTGGCAATGAGCTCCATTTTCATTAAATGGTAAAAAAAAGAGCTGTCTTATAACAGCAGGGACTTAATGAACCTTATTGAAGAGAAATCTGCATTAGCTCCGAAATTACAAAGACTATTCTCAGAGGAGAAAGACTGTCTTGGGTATCCACAACCACACTTAATGATTTATTTTCTATGCAAATTGGTCTTGAGATTATGCTTCTATCTATGACTATGCAGAAAAGTACATTGGGTGTCTTTCTAAAGTTTAGAAAGTGTTATGTTTCTCAACTAAATGTGCTACTCTGTGTATCATGTTTGCCATCCTAGAGAAAAATGGTTAACACATTAAGGTAATCTACCTGTGCGTCTCAATGAACAGATCATCAAATGTGAGAAAGTAGTCTTAAGGCTTAAAATTAAAAAAGGGGAAACATCGAGCATGTAGTGAAAACACCTGTTAACAACCAGAAAAGCTGTCAGGTAGTTTCAAAAACCAGACCCTAGGCAACAAAAGTGACTAGGGTCTGGTTTCAATTGCAGACTTTTTTGGCAACTTCGATAAGGGGAAGAAAAAAAATGACGGGGTGAGTCCTCTTTAGACAGACAACTCTCCGAACAAATCACAAGACCAGAATGACATGATTCAAAACCAAAGTTTGCAGGCAAAAACTTTTACAGTGCTTTCAGTGAAGGACGTTGATGCAAACTAGCCACTTGTGAAATGCACTCATTAAAAATAACCACTGATCGCCATCTTGCTAGCTACTATTTTGTATTTTATTCAAGCAGATAAGTTAGTGACCTAGTTATTCTATGCCAAACTGACGTTCTATTACATACAGATGTGTTAAGCGGAAACATTTGAAAATTATGGGAGGCAACCCGAATGTCTATGGAGACTAAGGTGTCAGGTAACGCCACAGACGAAAGTATCATATCCCTCCAGCCGAGGGCAAACTCACTCTAGCCACTGGCATTATTGGCACCTATGCCATACCATTGATGCAAACCCATTTTAATGTCCATTGTCACCACGTCACTTTGACTCATGCTGTTGGTTGTATTGATGCATAAGTTCATTAATTGAAATCATGAATGAATAGACACAGAGCAGAAAGATTACCATCATTATTGCCAGTGTAAGTGATTGATCAATCACAATACAAATTTGCCAGACCAAGGTAATGACCAACATAAAGATAGCAGTTGAAGTGATACTATTTTTCACAGTAATACTTCTTTCATTAGTTAAACTGACAAGGCCGCATGCATGCATGCTTCTGTCATAGCACTCTGTCAAAACAATCTCAAGACATTTGTTGGAAGGTAATGCCCTCTAGAGGTAGTAACAAAAACTATTGTAGGTTGAATATTATTTTGCACATTGCACCTTGTACTGTGTTGGGACTGGGGACTGGGGACATTTGTCCAGACTGGAGAACATCTCACAATCTCTATTAGTGTTTTATTGATCTTTCTCCCCGGAAATGAACTGCCCAACAGTTTCCACAATAACTATAGACAGTAACATTATCTCTTGTGAAACAAGGCAAAGCTTTCACACCTGTTAATGCTTGACTGTTTTAGGCAAGAGGACAGAATGTATGGTCCTCTGGGGATATCTTCAGAAAAGGACCTTAATTAACCCATAGTGTGCACTCGCTCACTACTTCCCACAAATTTCCCACAAACTTCCCACATAAAACAAACCTGTATTATGGAAACTGCTATTACCTCTTCAAATCGTTTTAAGTGGTGGGAATATTTTTATGTTTCTCATAGATATAGATAAATCTTTTGCCTAAAATTCATGTCCCAATCAATCTAAAATGTATTGTGTAGCTCAATACTTAATGATGATTTGGATATTGGGGATATAATATTTTATTACCTGTATTTAACTAGGCAAGTCAGCTAAGAACAAATTGTTATTTTCAATGACGGCCTAGGAACTGTAACTGCCTTGTTCAGGGGCAGAATGAACAATTTATACCTTGTCAGCTCGGGGATTCGATTTTGCAACCTTTCAGTTAATAGTCCAACGCTATAACCACTCTTCTACCTGCCGCCCCAATATTAAGGATATTGGAAAAAAGTTAGCATTTGGAGACAGTGGTCAGGTAAACAAAATCAAAGCATTGATTTCTGTCTTACCTTGTCCATATACTGCTTACAGCAGGGGTCGGCAACTAGCGGCCCATGGGCCATAACCGGCCCTCAGGTGATTTGTTTTGGTCCCCCCAAAGTTTCTAGTATTTTTAAATACTTTTTTTTGTTTAAAAAACAACTGTAGAATCAAGCAAACAGCATGATGTCCATTACAATGGTGCCGTGACCCGGATCTGCAGATGCGCTCAAAGCTGGGGTCGTTGTGGAGTGAGTTTGGGGGGGGGGGTGAATGTGAGCAGATGGGGAAATGTGAAACTCACATCTCAGCAGCCTGAATGGTGGTCACATGTGTGCGAGGCTAAGGTCTTAGGTTTGGACCTCGGTATGAGCCAAAGCTTTACTCGCTTAGCAAGCAGCGTAACGTCCTTTACACCTAGAGCAAACAACCCGGGTATTTTATGAATGAGCAAGATTAGATAACCTGAGGTAAAGTTTGGGCATTTATTCCCTGGGCTCAAACCGGAAAACAGTGTTTGAAGTTCTGCAGTGAAAGTCTGAAGAGGACAGTGCCATCCTCTGGGTAGCCTAATGGGCTTGACTTGACATCAAAGGACAGGCAGTCAGCCACTCAGGGACTTGTGCACAGTGTGTGCCAGTTGGCATCTCTTTAGCGCTGGGCTTGTATACAACACAAGGCTCTCTACTGTTGTTGTTGCAGTCACCACTCTTCTGGCACAATAAAGCAAACATCCCGGGTACGTTCGCTCACGTATCGGTCTGATAAGTGCACAATGTTAAATTGAGCTGAATGAAAAACAGTGAATGAAAACAACACCTGACCAGCATGTAACACGATGCTCCTTATCGCGAATCTCTGCTATTTTCCGACGTGGGCGAGCAGCCAGACTGCCGCCGTGTAGGTACGGTGCCCAATGGGGCAAGAACAGGATTTTAATTTAAAGCAGCACAGCAACTCTTTATTGGGCGCACATAGTGGGGAAAGTAGCCTATTCCAACCTGGACTCAGGGGTAGACGTAGCATAGTAAACGTAAATCTGTGACACTCAAATTAGTATTATAGGTCACGTTTCGTATGGTATGTATTAATTTGTGGATGTCCATCATCTATTTTGTATGATATGTTCCAAATTGCAATTTGTACAATACGTTACGGATTTGAAAATGTATGATATGTTACGAATTCCAATTTGTTATGGCTAACGTTAGCTAGGTGTCTAATGTTATCTAGGCTAGGAGTTAAGGTTAGGAGTTAGGGCAGGCCTGGGCAAATGGGTTAGCTAGCAAGTTAGCTAGCTAGATAAATTGCCATAAATGTTTAATGCTTTTTGACCTGTCCCCAAATTAATATAATTGGCTCAGAGTTTGTTTTGATATTTTAACCTGTGTGTTGTGATCACGTATGGTGTGGGGGGACAAAATACATTTATGCACGATGGCGCACGATGGCGCACACTGGCGCACGCGCGCAGCCGGTTTGAGTTCCGTGTTAGTATTAGGTTACGAAATCCGAATTTTTTTTCTTTACTTGAAATGTTAAATAAAGACCCCACTGAACAATTCTGAACATGAATAATCATATTTGTGTCGTTTTCTTTTTATAACATCAGGAAGTGAAATTTCATCACCCACTAAGTGCAGAGTGGGTGGACACCCTACAAAATAGCTAAAAATAGTATTAAGTCGTTGCAAAGTTGCTAATGAGCAAAAATGCTAACGCTGTCCATAATGTGAATCAAACACACAACCTTTGGGTTGCTAGACATTCGCGTTGTATATTTCATCACGCACTAAAGGCAGAGTGGGTGGACACCCTACAAAGTAGCTAAAAATAGTATTAAGTAATTGCAAAGTTGCTAATTAGCAAAAATGCTAACGCTGTCCGTAATGTGAATCGAACAGTTGTTCTGTTAGCTTATGAACTTGAGGAGAGTTGTAGCTAGTACAGCCATGCAGTTTATAAAGAATTTAGCTAGTCTTATTCGTCTACATAACAGTATTCTCTTAACCCTCCTGCTGTGTTCCGGTCGAATTGGACCGATTTACAAGTTTTCTCTCTGAAAAATGTAGTTAATTTAATCAGATTGTCATAAGGTTCCATGACTTTGTCCACACAGGGCATCTGAACACACAAAATACATTTTGATGATTTTCATAAAATGTTGTGTGTTTTATTTAACCTGTGGTGTTCCCGGTCAAAAATGACCGTCATTAGAAATGAATGGGTGAGTCTACAATTAGTGTATAAAATTGAGTTCAGGCACATGCCCATTCATCCGATGGACACACTTCCTCTCTCAGACCCCCGCATGCATGTGTGTTTGAGCACACACACACACACACACACCACTCCGCTTCTTGGCTTCCATGGCAACTCCCATGGGAACCACACCTGTTGGCATTCTCACAAACAATCGCAACATTGTTTCAATAATATATAGAACTTTTCTTGCAGCTCTGGTATGTAAAGCTTTTTTGGGGCTTTGCTCACAATTCATTCTGTGGCAGCACAATGACCAAACAATATACTGTGTGTGAGGCTCTTGATCATATCTGTGATCATATAACACTGGTGAGGAGGAGAGAGTCCTTGTTAAACTTTGACACAAAGTAGTCTGTGATAAATAGCACAATATGTTTCATCTGAGTATTTGTTATAGTCAAAATAATCCACATTGGTCTTTTTTTACTCAAAAACGAGTTGTATGAGATCAGGTCAATGAGGCCTACAGGCCATAAATAGCAAACAGAAGTTCAAAACTTGTAATGTTCACAAGAACTTAAGTTGATAAAAAGATCTAACACAACATTAGGTGATAATATATGTATTATTATGGATTTATAATCAGCTATAATGAGGCGGTCATTTTGGACAGGAACACAGAATGAATTAACATGAAACGAACACAACAGGAGGGTTAAAATCAGAGTTCCTCGAGTTTCCCAGCCATAGCCTGCCAAGGCTATATGCCGATGATCGAAATCAACACAGGTAGGCTGCAATTGTTTTCAAATATGTAGCCTATTTGGCTGATAAACCTTAGCTTACATCATACAATACATTAAAAGACATGTTAAATTACATCGTCTACTTAGCATAGGAAAGATCATAACAATTCTTATAATTTCTTTTCTACAAACAGACGCAATGTATCTATGTATTTTACCAGCGTTGCTCCGCGTAGACGCCAGAAAAATAGACTTTCTTTCTAATTTGACGCGCTATTATGCGGTTGAAGCGAGCGGCCCATCTGTTTTCTCTCGTTCACTCCTGTGCATTCTAATTCCAGCGTGTACACGCTCGTTCAAGCGCATCAAAAAATACTATTCGTTTGATTTGGGCTTTATGTAACCATACCAAACGTAACATATATTGATTTTGTGTCACATGTTTACTATGTTAAGTGTAGTCTTTCAGGCTACTCTATTGAGCCTACGCAGCACGACTATATATCAATTGTATGTGCACATCATTTTAAACAATGTTCCTTGCGGTCTAAACAGCTTGTTTGTTTTAATCGAATACAAAACAGTGGCCTCTGATAACTGTGCTATATAGGCTACTCTGTAGGATACCTTTGTATACGAAAAGGACAAGACCTTTCAGCTCTAAGTGCTATATTTCAGGCACTCATTTTAGCACAAATATTTTTTTTTAAATGAGGGCAACACCACATTTTGTAGGCTAGTTGAGCTACAAAAGTTGAATTATATTGCCAACCTTCTCTCCTTTGGTGGAGCCCCTTCGGTAGTTCCCTGCACCTGCCGAGGAGTTCATGGTCCCTCGATTGGTAGTCTACCTGAAATGCAGAGATATATACCGAGATATATACAGAGATATACACAGAGCTATATACAGAGATATACACAGAGCTATATACAGAGATATATACAGAGATATATACAGAGCTATATACAGAGATATATACAGAGATATATACAGAGCTATATACAGAGATATATACAGAGCTATATACAGAGATATACACAGAGCTATATACAGAGATATATACAGAGATATATACAGAGATATACACAGAGCTATATACAGAGCTATATACAGAGCTATATACAGAGATATATACAGAGATATATACAGAGATATACACAGAGATATACACAGAGCTATATACAGAGCTATACAGCTGTTTCGTTCATAAACTACTTTCATCTCAACATGCCCACTCGAAAATGAAAACAGCGCGAGAAGAAGAGTGCGCATGAGGCAAACTAACCAGAAAGAAACGTTCCCTCGAATTTCCGTCTTCAGTCTGGTATCCTTTGGTGATATTAATCAAACGTGTAGTAGTAATTCGGCAACAACAAATAAAAAAAGCTCAACTTTATAGACCACTTTCACATACGGCTCATTCAATAGCTTTCATTTCAAGTCCATGCTGATCTTTGACGCTCGAGCAGCAAAGCCCGGGATTTCCAAAAACCAAAGCGCACGCGTGTCCATAGGTGGTTTCTTGCAGTCTACTGATTCACATGCAGTCTGTTCTTCCAGAATGGTTTTCGCCAGGCTTAAAAAAAGTTGCTTCGCCACGGTAGTTAAAAGTTTGCTCCTATCCGGTACATAATGAAATGCATTACAGTAGATACTGTCAAAGTGTTTGTTTAGTGAAGTCGTAAGTCTACTCATGGAATCGGGCTTGAGGCAATACAAACTGCAAATTACTTATGGTTTATGCCACCTCTGTTTGCATATCTGGCGGTTTGGATACTTTATGCAGTCTGGATAATCTCGTTTGTCCCCATTTTCGGTAGCCTACAAAGGGTTCTTGTTGAGAGACAGTTTACAGGACGGAGACAATTAGCGTGAGAGCAAGGGAGATTAAAGTGTCACTTTTCCTGTTATTAGTTTTCCATAGGCCTAATGAGGGGGAATAAACAAGCAAAAAAATGTGAAACAGAAGTGGCACAGCGGGGGGTTAAGTGGAGAGACTAGCTAACTTCTATACTGCTACTTGTGCTAAACTGCACTGAATCTGTAGCGTTAGCTGTTAATAATTTAGTGGAAGAAATGTTAGAAACAAGTACCAAAAACACACAGTTTAACCATGAAAATTCCCCAATGCTGCTGTGGTCGGAAAAATATTGAGGTCTCATGAAAAAGCTAGAGACCTTTGTGCAAGGACCAAGTAATAAGGAGGACATTGCAGAGCGAATCCATTCTGTGCCCCTTGATTCACCCCTGGATTGTAAAAATTAAGGAAACTAAGGTGGTTTACATAAAACAAAGAAATTGTTGTGAACGGAAACCAGCCAAAATATTGTATTACCAGTAGGCTATAGTTACTGCCTCTAGTAAAAAAATAAAGAATGAAATTATCGAATTTATACTGAACAAAAATATAAACACAACATTTAAAGTGTTGATACCATGTTTCATGAGCTAAAATAAAAAAAATCCCAGAAATGTTCCATACTCACAAAAAGCCTATTTCTCTCAAATGTTGTGCATGAATTTCTTTACATCCCTGTTAGTGAGCATTTCTCCTTTGCCAAGACAATCCATCCACCTGACAGGTGTGGCATATCAAGAAGCAGATTAAACAGCATGATCACTACACAGGTGCACCTTGTGCTGGGGACAATAAAGGCCACTCTAAAATGTGCATTTTTTGTCACACAACACAATGCCAGAGATGTCTCAAGTTTTGAGGGAGCGTGCAATTGGCATAGTGACTGAAGGAATGTCCACCAGGGCTGTTGCCAAGGAATTTAATGTTAATTTCTCTCCATAAGCCGTCTCCAATTTCGTTTTAGAGAATTTGGCAGTACGTCCAACTGGCCTCACAACTGCAGACCTTGTGTAACCATGCCAGCCCAGGACCTCCACATCCAGCTTATTCACCTGTGGGATCATCTGGGACCAGCCACCTAAATAGCTGATGAAACTAGGTTTGCACAACCAAAGAATTTCTGCACAAACTGTCAGAAACCCTCTCAGGGAAGCTCATCTACATGCATGTCATCCTCACCAGGGTTTTGACCTGACTGCAGTTCAGAGTTGTAACCAACTTCAGTTGGCCATTGGCACGCTGGAGAAGTGTGCTCTTCACGGATGAATCCCAGTTGCAATTGTGCCGGACAGATGGCAGACAGCCTGTATGGTGACGTGTGGGCGAGCGGCAGTTTGCTGATGTCAACGTTGTGAACATAGTGCCCATGGTGGTGGTGGGGTTATGGTATGGGCAGGCATAAGCTACGGACAATGGACACAATTGCATTTTATCAATTGCCATTTGAATGCACAGAGATACCATGACGAGATCCTGAGACCCATTGTCGTGTCATTCATCCGCCGCCATGAGAAAATTTGGGATGCTCTGGATCGACGTGTACGACAGCGTGTTCCAGTTCCCGCCAATATCCAGCAACTTCGCACAGCCATTGACGAGGAGTGGGACAACGTTCCATAGATGACAATCAACAGCCTGATCAACTCTATGCAAAGGAGATGTGTCGCACTGCATGAAGCAAATGGTGGTTTACACCAGATACTGACTGGTTTTCTGATCCACAGCCCTACCTTTTTTATTGTATCTGAGACCAACAGGTGCATATTTGTATTCCCAGTCATGTGAAACTCATAGATCAGGGCCTAATGAATTTATTTCAATTGACTGATTTCCTTATATGAACTGTAACTCAGTGAAATCTTGAAATTGTTGTGTTTATATTTTTGTTCTGTGTATATGTAAATTGAATTCACCTTGTAAACTACAAGAGTATCGTTTCCATCGGAAGAAAGAAGTTAATCAGAAAGTCCCAGGCTAGGTTGTGCAATAGTCACCCTACCAATCCACCAATTACAGATCAGAACCTTGGACAGCAACCAGCAAGGCTGAAACTGCAGACACTGTGGTGGTGATGATGGAGAAAAGTCAGGAAACAGATTGACAGCTATAGGAGGTCTAATGTCAGTGTAATCTGGAGTTACACTTTTGTTCAGATAAGATGCTCCAGTTTTAGAAGCACCATAGCTAAGACATATAACCAGGCAAAGTTTTAGATAGGCAAGATGAAATAACAAGGCAAAGACCTAACATAAGCAGGATATAGTTCTAGGTCCCAAGAAACAAAGATATATTCTGTTGGATCTGACAATTAATCTTGATGGTTGTACAGTTGTCTCAAATAAAACTGTGAAGCCCCTCGGTTTTACTCTGGACCCTGATCTCTCTTTTGACGAACATATCAAGAATATTTCAATGACAGCTTTCTTCGTAAAATTGCAAAAATCTGATTTATTTTCCCAAAAATGATGCAGAAAAGCTATCTAGATTAGACTACTGCAATGTTCTACTTTCCGGCTACCCGGATAAAGCACTAAATAAACTTCAGTTAGTGCTAAACACAGCTGATAGAATCTTGACTAGAACCCAAAAATATGATCATATAACTCCAGTGCTAGCCTCTCTACACTGGCTTCCTGTTAAGGCTAGGGCTGATTTCAAAGTTTTACTGCTAACCTACAAAGTATTACATGGTCTTTGCTCCTACCTATCTTTTCGATTTGGTCCTGCCGTACATACAGTTGAAGTCAGAAGTTTACATACACTTAGGTTAGAGTCATTAAAATTCCTTTTTCAACCACTCCACCAATTTCTTGTTAAGAGTGTGCTCCTGATCTCAGCTCATTACCTGTATAAAAGACACCTGGGAGCCAGAAATCTTTCTGATTGAGAGGGGGTCAAATACTTATTTCCCTCATTTAAAATGCAAATCAATTTATAACATTTTTAACATGCGTTTTTCTGGATTTTTTTGTTGTTATTCTGTCTCTCACTGTTCAAATAAACCCAACATTAAAATTATAGACTGATCATTTCTTTGTCAGTGGGCAAACATACAAAATCAGCAGGGGATCAAATACTTTTTTCCCCCACTGTATTTTGTGAAGTGCACCGGTCCCTCCTGCAGCAAAGCACCCCCACAACATGATGCTGCCACCCCCGTGCTTCACGATTGGAATGGTGTTCTTCGGCTTGCAAGCCTCCCCCTTTTTCCTCCAAACATAACGATGGTCATTATGGCCAAACAGTTCTAATTTTGTTTCATCAGACCAGAGGACATTTCTCCAAACAGTACAAACTTTGTCCCCATTTGCAATTGCAAAACGTAGTCTGGCTTTTTTATGGCAGTTTTGGAGCAGTGGCTTCTTCCTTGCCGAGCGGCATTTCAGGTTATGTCGACATAGCACTAGTTTTACTGTGGATATAGATACTTTGTACCTGTTTCCTCCAGCATCTTCACAAGGTCCTTTGCTGTTGTTCTGGGATTGATTTGCACTTTTCGCACCAAAGTACGTTCATCTCTAGGAGACAGAACGTGTCTCCTTCCTGAGCGGTATGATGGCTGCATGGTGTTTATACTTGTGTACTATTGTTTGTACAGATGAATGTGGTACCTTCAGGCATTTGGAAATTGTTCCCAAGGATGAACCAGACTTGTGGAGGTCTCCAATTGTTTTTCTGAGGTCTTGGCTGATTTCTTTTGATTTTCCCATGATGTCAAGCAAAGAGGCACTGACTTTGAAGGTAGGCCTTGAATTACATCCACAGGTACACCTCCAATTGACTCAAATGATGTCAATTAGCCTATCAGAAGCTTCTAAAGCCATGACATAATTTTCTGGAATTTTCCAAGCTGTTTAAAGGCACAGTCAATTTAGTGTATGTAAACTTCTGACCCACTGGAATTGTGATACAGTGAATTATAAGTGAAATAATCTGTTTATAAACAATTGTTAGAAAAATTACTTCTGTCATGCACAAAGTAGATGTCCTAACCAACTTGCCAAAACTATAGTTTGTTAAAACTTCTTAAAACCTGTTGAGGCCAGGGGGCAGGATCTTATCCCGGTATTGGGATTCATTGTCATGTGACCATGGCGGGGAATTCAAAACTGCAAGAGTAATCATTTCAAATAATCAAATAATCAACTATTTTCCTCCATTTGAAAGATATATCTCCTAAATCTAACCACGCTGTCCGATTTTCAGAGGCTTTACGGAGAATGCATAAAGTTAGGTTATGTGAGGAGAGTACATTGACAATAGCTGCGTGTAATGTTTAGCCAATTCAAAGAAGGGCATCAACAGACAGAAAACTAGCTAGAATTATGCACTTACCTTTGACAATCTGCATCAGATGACACTCATAGGACATTATGTTAGACAATACATGCATTTTTAGTTCCATCAAGTTCATATTTATATCCAAAAACAGCATTTACAGTCACGGTGAAATTCAGAATTTTTTTCGGCTCGAATGCTCCCAGTGAATCCAGCATTACAAATCACGGAATTACTATTCGAAAACATTGGTAAATTATAATATTGTCATTCAAAGAATAATATATTATCATCTCGTAATTGCTACCGAATGGCCAGATCTCAAAATAACTTTACTGGGAAATCACATTTTGCTATAAACTGGGTACTATGCTAACAACATAAGCTAAGCTATAAGCTAAGCTAAGCTATACCGTTAGCATTAGCATCATCTAATATCGATAATAACATTCTAAATATCCCCTTACCTTTGATTATCTCCATCAGAAGGCGCTGCCAGCGATCCCAGGTCCAGAACAAATGTGGTTTCTTTTGATAAAGTTCATAATTTATGTCCAAATAGTTAGCGTTCAGTAGGCTCCCACAAAATGAGGTGGGCAGTGTAAAGTCACGCCGAAAAGCTAAAAAAAAACCTAGTAAATAATCTATTTATGTTTGTTCAAACATGTCAAACGTTGTTTAGCATTAATCTTTTGGTCCATTTTTAACGTGAAACATCAGTAAACATCAGTAATATTTTCACACAACCTATCAAGTGTCTAGAATAAACGATTATGACAAAGACACTCTTCTCAGATTCATGCGCAGGCGCAAAAAATGAAGTGATGACGTGTCAACTTGTAAGCATTCTAATTCGGTCTGTATTCATCACAGATGCTTCAAACAACTTTCTAAAGATCGTTGACATCTAGTGGAAGCAGTAGGAGTTGCGAACTGAATCCTTTCTCACTGTGGTATCTTTAAAACAATGACACTAAATAGTACAGTCACAAAATTCTCTTTTTTTTAAATCTATTTTTCACAGGTTTTTGCCTGCAATATGAGTTTTGTTATACTTACAGACACCATTCAAACTGTTTTAGAAAATTCAGAGTGTTTTCTATCCGAATGTGTTAATAATATGCATATCCTAGCTTCTGAGTTGGTGTAGGAGGCAGTTAAAAATGGGCACATATTTTTTTCAAAATTCTCAATACTGCCCCCGTGGCCCGTAGAGGTTAAGGACAGACGTTCCGCTAGCAGAACGCCTCACATATATATAATGGTAGAGCGTGGCGCGAAATACAAATACCTAAAAAATGCTATAACTTCAATTTCTCAAACATATGACTATTTTACACCATTTTAAAGACAAGACTCTCGTTAATCTAACCACATTGTCCGATTTCAAAAAGGCTTTACAGCGAAAGCAAAACATTAGATTATGTCAGGAGAGTACCCTGCCAAAAATAATCACACAGCCATTTTCAAAGCAAGCATATATGTCACAAAAACCAAAACCACAGCTAAATGCAGCACTATCCTTTGATGATCTTCATTTGATGACACTCCTAGGACATTATGTTATACAATACATGCATGTTTTGTTCAATCAAGTTCATATTTATATCAAAAACCAGCTTTTTACATTAGCATGTGATGTTCAGAACTAGCATACCGACCGCAAACTTCCGGTGAATTTACTAAATTACTCACGATAAACATTCACAAAATACATAACAATTATTTTAAGAATTATAGATACAGAACTCCTTTATGCAATCGCGGTGTCAGATTTTAAAATAGCTTTTCGGCGAAAACACATTTTGCAATATTCTGAGTAGATAGCTCGGCCATCACAGGTTAGCTAATTTGACACCCACCAAGTTTGGGACAACCTAAACTCAGAATTACCATTAGAGAAATAGGATTACCTTTGCTGTTCTTCGTCAGAATGCACTCCCAGGACTTCTACTTCAACAACAAATGCTGTTTTGGTTCCAAATAATCCATAGTTATATTCAAATAGCTCCGTTTTGTTCGTGCGTTCAGGTCACTATCCGAAGGGTGACGCGCGAGCGCATTTCGTGACAAGAAATTTCAAAATATTCCATTACCGTACTTCGAGCATGTGAAACTCTGTTTAAAATCAATTTTTATGCTATTTTTCTCGTAAAATAGTGATAATATTCCAACCGGGCGACGTTGTATTCATTCAAAGGCTGAAAAATAAAAATGGAGAAGTCTCGTGGACGCGCATCTCCAGTGTCACTGTTCCCAGGCTGACCACTAATAAAATCTCCTGCTGTTCTTCGCCCAGAGACAGGAAACACGTCATTCCACTTTCTGGTGCCTTCTGAGAGCCAATGGAAGCCTTAGAAAATGTCACGTTACAGCACAAATGCTGTATTTTCGATAGAGATGCAACAGAAGGAAAACAAATTGTCAGACAGGGCACTTCCTGTATGGAATCTTCTCAGGTTTTGGCCTGCCAGTTCTGTTATACTTACAGACACCATTCAAACAGTTTTAAAAACTTTAGAGTGCTTTTTATCCAAATCTACTAATTATATGTATATTCTAGTTTCTGGGCAGGAGTAGTAACCAGATTAAATCGGGTACGTTTTTTATCCAGTCGTGAAAATACTGCCCCCTATACCATAACAGGTTAAAGGGAGTGCTCCTAACCGCAGCTTGTTACCTGTATAAAAGACACCTGTCCACAGAAGCAATCAATCTATCAGATTCCAAACTCTCCACCATGGCCAAGACCAAGGAGCTCTCCAAGGATGTCAGAGACAAAATTGTAGACCTGCACAAGGCTGGAATGGACTACAAGACCATCGCCAAGCCGCTTGGTAAGAAGGTGACAACATTTGGTGTGATTATTCGCAAATGGAAGAAACACAAATTAACTGTCAATATCCCTCGGCCTGGGGCTCCATGCAAGATTTCACCTCGTGGAGTTGCAATGATCATGAGAACGGTGAGGAATCAGCCCAGAACTACACAGGAGGATCTTGTCAATGATCTCAAGGCAGCTGGGACCATAGTCACCAAGAAAACAATTGGTAACACACTACGCCGTGAAGGACTGAAATCCTGCAGCGCCCGCAAGGTCCCCCTGCTCAAGAATACATATACATGCCCGTCTGAAGTTTGCCAATGAACATCTGAATGATTCAGAGGACAACTGGTGAAATTGTTGTGGTCAGATGAGACCAAAATGGAGCTCTTTGGCATCAACTCAACTCGCCGTGTTTGGAGGAGGAGGAATGCTGCCTATGACCCCAAGAACACCATCTCCACCGTCAAACATGGAGGTGGAAACATTATGCTTTGAGGGTGTTTTCTGCTAAGGGGACAGGACAACTTCACCGCATCATTTGACAGGGCCATGTACTGTCAAATCTTGGGTGAGAACCTCCTTCCCTCAACCAGGGCATTGAAAATGGGTCGCGGATGGGTATTCCAGCATGACAATGACCCAAAACACATGGCCAAGGCAACAAAGGAGTGGCTCAAGAAGAAGCACATTAAGGTCCTGGAGTGGCCTAGACAGTCTCCAGACCTTAATCCCATAGAAAATCTGTGGAGGGAGCTGAAGGTTTGAGTTGCCAAACGTCAGCCTCGAAACCTTAATGACTTGGAGAAGATCTGCAAAGAGGAGTGGGACAAAATCCCTACTGAGATGTGTGCAAACCTGGTGGCCAACTACAAGAAACGTCTGACCTCTGTGATTGCCAACAAGGGTTTTGCCACCAAGTACTAAGTCATGTTTTGCAGAGGGGTCAAATACTTATTTCCCTCATTAAAATGCAAATCATTTTATAACATTTTTGACATGCGTTTTTCTGGATTTTTTTGTTGTTATTCTGTCTCTCACTGTTCATATAAACCTACCATTAAAATTATAGACTGATCATTTCTTTGTAAGTGGGCAAACGTACAAAATCAGCAGGGGATCAAATACTTTTTTCCCCCACTGTAGATAGCTTCACGAGGAAGGAAAATTGTGTGGATATATTGAAGCAACATCTCAAGACATAAGTCAGGAAGTTAAAGCTTGGTCGCAAATGGGTCTTCCAAATGGACAATTACCCCAAGTATACTTCCAAAGTTGTGGCAAAATGGCTTAAGGACAACAAAGTCAAGGTATTGGAGTGGCCATCACAAAGCCCTGACCTCAATCCTATAGAACATTTGTGGGCAGAACTGAAAAAGTGTGTGCGAGCAAGGAGGCCTACAAACCTGACTCAGTTACACCAGCCTTGTCAGGAGGAATGGGACTAAATTCACCCAACTTATTGTGGGAAGCTTGTGGAAGGCTACCCGAAACGTTTGACCCAAGTTAAACAATTTAAAGGCAATGCTACCAAATACTAATTTAATGTATGTAAACTTCTGACCCACTGTGAATGTGATGAAAGAAATAAAAGCTGAAATAAATCCTTCTTTCTACCATTTTTCTGACATTTCACATTCTTAAAATAAAGTGGTGATCCTAACTGACCTAAAACAGGGAATTTTTATTAGGATTAAATGTCAGGTATTGTGAAAAACTGAGTTTAAACGTATTTGGCTAACGTGTATGTAAACTTCCGACTTCAACTGTACCTACAGGTTCGCTACGGTCACAAGACGCAAGCCTCCTTATTGTCCCTAGAATTTCTAAGCAAACAGCTGGAGGCAGGGCTTTCTCCTATAGAGCTCCATTTTTATGGAATGGTCTGCCTATCCATGTGAGAGACGCAGACTCGGTCTCAACCTTTAAGTCTTTATTGAAGACTCATCTCTTCAGTAGGGCCTATGATTGAGTGTAGTCTGGCCCAGGGGTGTGAAGGTGAACGGAAAGGCACTGGAGCAACGAACCGCCCGTGCTGTCTCTGCATGGCCGGTTTCCCTCTCTCCACCGGGATTCTCTGCCTCTAACCCTATTACAGGTGCTGAGTCACTGGCTTACTGGAGCTCTTCCATGACGTCCCTAGGTGGGGTGCGTCACTTGAGTGGGTTGAGTCACTGACGTGATCTTCCTGTCCGGGTTGGCGCCCCCCCCCCCCCCCCCCCCCCCCGGGTTCGTGCCGTGGGGGAGATCTTCATGGGCTATACTCGGCCTTGTCTCAGGCTAGTAAGTTGGTGGTTTGAAGATATCCCTCTAGTGGTGTGGGGGCTGTGCTTTGGCAAAGTGGGTGGGGTTATATCCTGCCTGGTTGGCCCTGTCCGGGGGTATCGTCGGACGGGCCCACAGTGACTCCTGACCCCTCCTGTCTCAGCCTCCAGTATTTATGCTGCAATAGATTGTGTCGGGGGGCTAGGATCAGTCTGTTATATCTGGAGTATTTCTCCTGTCTTATCCGGTGTCCTGTGTGAATTTAAGTATGCTCCCTCTAAATCTCTCTCTCTCTCTTTCTCTCTTCTCTCAGAGGACCTGAGCCCTAGGACCATGCCTCAGGACTACCTGGCCTGATGACTCCTTGCTGGCCCAAGTCCACCTGCTTTCCCCAGTCCACCCCAGTCCACCTGCTGCTGCTCCAGTTTCAACTGTTCTGCCTACGGCTATGGAACCCTGACCTGTTCACTGGACATGCTACCTTGTCCCAGACCTGCTGTTTTCGACTCTCTCTCTCTCTACCGTACTTGCTGTCTCTAACTCTGAATGATCAGCTATGAAAAGCCAACTGACATTTACTCCTGAGGTGCTGACCTGTTGCACCCTCTACAACCACTGTGAATATAATTATTTGACCCTGCTGGTCATCTATGAACATTTTAACATATTGGCCATGTACTGTTATAATCTCCATCCGGCACAGCCAGAAGAGGACTGGCCACCCCTCAGAGCCTGGTTCCTATCTAGGTTTCTTCCTAGGTTCCTGCCTTTCTAGGGAGTTTTTCCTAGCTTCTACATCTGCATTGCTTGCTGTTTGGGGTTTCAGGCTGGGTTTCTGTAAAGCACTTTGTAACATCGACTGATGTAAAAAGGGCTTTATAAATACATTTGATTGATTTGATTGATATACAAATATGCTTGAATCTCCTTGCAACCCACACACAGTGAATGTTACTTCTCTTTGTCCTGCTGTGTGAGTGTTACTTAAGGGATCTATCTTTATGTCTTCAAGTATACACGTTCATTAGCAAAACACTTTGCCTGTTATGCTGTGAAGTATTTGAGTGGGTTTGAATTGAAGCTCTTGAGGAAAGCAAATTGAACCTTTACGCCTGTAAGCAGCTCTTGAGAAACAACTTGTGAAAGTAATGTGGGAAAGGTGTTTGTTTAGATAAGCTTTTGCAAGCTTGTTTTAAAATAAGACAAAGTGATTGACCATATAGTGTGAGCTATACACAAGAGAACAAGACAGGGATCAGTGTTATTCTGATTCAGTTGGGTTTAACAGTCAGTTACTGAGCCATATCTTATTACACCACTGTTTCCATTAGGGGGAACAGTGACAATTATAGTATTACTCCAGAGGGGTACTTCATGTGATATGAATGTGTGTCTCCTCCACTACTGATGCACTGCCTACTCTGTCTGGTACTGACATGTATAAAGTATTTCTGCGCTCTGCCTTGGCACTGATTCACCAGTATTAAAAAGTACCAGTGTTTGAAAGTTCCTGTTGTCAATAAAGTTGTTCCTGTCAGAAAGAAAGCATACAAGAGTTCTACATCCTCAGAAGCATATTCTCAGATCTTGTTTCCACTCATGTGATCAGTATATTCTGGATAGACTGATTCTGACTTTGTGTTTCAAAATATATATACTATAGTTCATAGAAAGACATTGAAATGGATATGGGGTTTTGATGAAACTGCGGATGGTTGAAATTTTCATGTCTTGCAATGGGGTATTTTCAGACCTAGATTCATCTGCACAAAATTACATTGTTTTGGAACTAAAACATTTTTTAAAAGTATGCTGTGTAAAAGTAAAAAGGTGTTTGGTAGAGAAATCCAATTCCATTCTCAGTGAGATCTCGGAGAGAATCCTTTTCTTTATTAGAACATCAGTAAATCTGACCACAGTGGTTGCAGAATTTTAATCACTCAGGGGGCCACAACTAATCCAACAGACTTCTGGTTCTAAGAAATGTGCTCTATAGGGACAGATGGAAGATTTAAAGATAGTTTATTGGTCACGTGCACACGATACAGGGTGTAAATGGTACAGTGAAATGCTTACTTGCTCTCCTCAACAATGCAATATACAATTGAAAAAAAAAACACAAGTAATGAAAAGTATATAAAAATATGTTTGGAAATATATGCAGTATAAAATACACTGAGTGTACAAAACATGAGGAACACCTTTCTAATATTGAGTTTTCATGACATAGACTGACCAGGTGAATCCAGATGAAAGCTATGATCCCTTATTGATGTCACTTGTTAAATCCACTTCAATCAATGTAGATGAATGGGAGGAGAGGTTAAAGAAGGATGTTTAAGCCTTGAGACAACTGAGACATGGATTGTGTATGTGTGTCATTCAGAGGCTGAATGGGAAAGACAAAATATTTAAGTGCCTTTGAAAGGGGTATGGGAGTAGGTGCAAGGCGCGCTCAACAGCTTCCCATGTGTATCAAGAATGGTCCACCACCCAAAGGACATCCAGAGAACTTGACACAACTGTGGGAATCATTGGAGTCAACATGGGCCAGCTTCCCTGTGGAACGCTTTCGACACCTTGTTAAGTCCATGCCCATGACAAATTGAGGATGTTCTGAGGGCACTCAGTGTATGTCCAAGGTCATGGAGCTCATGAAGTTCTGCCAGACCAGTAGCCATTGCCAAACACAAGACAAGGTTCACCAGCTGAAGAACATTCAGGACCCTGCCTGGAACATTCAGCCAACACAACATCCATATTCAGTTAGACTGATATTGTAGTATAATATAGAATGCCTAGTATTCTCACAAGTGCATTGTAGTATAGATATTGCTAGCTCTTGTACATGTTTAGAATGGAATTTCATATAAAATGTTTTATATTATATTTTTTACAAGCGTACTGACAAGTGCCTCAATGATTACAGCTGCATCAGAAATTAATAAAGTGTTGACTTTATTGAAAATGTATTTTAAATGTATTTGGAAGTAACTAGCTACAATCTTGCTGCTGGTTTTAAGAAATGGCGCCGGAGGGGATCGTTGCCGTTTTACATGCTCCTAACCAACTGTCCTGTTTTGTTATTTTCACGTTGTTTGTAACTTTTTTTTAAACTTATTTTGTACATAATGTTGTTGCTACAGTCACTTATGACCGAAAATAACATCTGGACATCAGAACAGCGATTACTCACCTCAAACTGGACGAAGATTTTTTCTTTAACGAGTCCGACGCAAAGGATATACGGGAACAGGCTCATATCCCCATCATTTGTGTGATGAGAAAAAGGGGGCGGAGGTCAGGCTGCCTTCTGAGAATTTGTAGGCGAGTGAATAAACCCCCTCTATCATCAGTCCTATTAGCCAACGTGCAATCATTGGATAACAAAATGGATGAGCTCTGATCAAGGATATCATACCAACGGGACATTAAAAACTGTAATATCTTATGTTTCACTGAGTCATGGCTGAACGACGACATGGATAACATACAGCTAGTGGGGTTTTCGGTCCATTGACAAGATAGAACAGCTGCCTCCGGTAAGACAATGGGTGGCCCTCTGTGTCTATTTGTAATTAACAGCTGGTGCACATAATCTAATATTAAGGAAGTCTTAAGGTTTTGCTCGCCTGATGAAGCGTATCTCATGATAAGCTGTAGACCACACTATTTACCAAGAGAGTTTTCATCTATATTTGTCGTAGCTGTCCATTTACCACCACAAACCGATACTGGCACTAAGACGGCACTCAATGAGCTGTATAAGGCCATAAGCAAACAGGAAAACGCTCATCCAGAGGCAACGCTCCTAGTGGCCAGGAACTTTAATGCAGGGAAACTTAAATATGTTTTACCTGATTTCTACCAGCATATTAAATGTGCAACCAGAGGAAAAAAAACTCTAGACCACTTTTACTCCACGCAGAGACGCGTACAAAGCTCTCCCTCGCCCTCCATTTGGCAAAACTGACCATAACTCTATCCTCCATATTCCTGCTTACAAGGAAAAGCTAAAGCAGGAAACACCAGTGACTCGCTCAATAAGGAAGTGGTCAGAGGACGCAGATGCTAAGCTACAGGACTGTTTTGCAGGTACAGACTGGAATATGTTCCAGGATTTTTCCGATGACATTGAGGAGTACACCACATCAGTCACTGGCTTTATCAATAAGTGCATCAATGACGTCCTCCCCACAGTGACCGTACGTACATACCCCAACCAGAAGCCATGGATTACAGGCAACATCCGCACTGAGCTAAAGGGTAGAGCTGCCGCTTTCAAGGAGCGGGACTCTAACATGGACTCTTATAAGAGATCACGGACCATCAGACAGGCAAAGCGTCAATACAGGACTAAGATTGAAACGTACTACACTGGCTCCGATGCTCGTCGGATGTGGCAGGGCTTGCAAACTATTACGGATTACAAAGGGAAGCACAGCCGCAAGCTACCCAGTGACACAAGCCTTCCAGACGAGCTAAATAACTTCTATGCTCGCCTCAAAGCAAGCAACCCTGAAGCATGCATGAGAGCATCAAATGTTCCGGACGACTGTGTGATCACGTTCTCCGTAGCCAATGTGAGTAAAACCTTTATGCAGGTCAACATTCACAAGGCCGCAGGGCCAGATGGATTACCAGGACATGTACTCCGAGCATGCAGTGACCAACTGGCAAGTGTCTTCACTGACATTTTCAACCTGTCCCTGACCGAGTCTGTAATACCAACATGTTTCAAGCAGACCACCATAGTCCCTGTTCCCAAGAACACCAAGGTAACCTGCCTAAATGACTACCGACCCATAGCCCTCACGTCCGTAGCAATGAAGTGCTTTGAAAGGCTGGTCATGGCTCACATCAACACCATTATCCTAGAAACCCTAGACCCACTCCAATTTGCATACCGCCCCAATAGATCCACAGTTGATGCAATCTCTATTGCACTCCACACTGCCCTTTCACACCTGGACAAAAGGATTACCTACGTGAGAATGCCATTCATTGACTACAGCACAGCATTCAACATCATAGTGCTCTGAAAGCTCATCACTAAGCTAAGGACCCTGGGACTAAACATCTCCCTCTGCAAATGAATCCTGGACTTCCTGATGGGCCGCCCCCAGGTGGTGAGGGTAGGTAACAACACATCTGCCACGCTGATGCTCAACACAGGGGCCCCTCAGGGGTGTGTGCTCAGTCCCCTCCTCTACTCCATGTTCACCCATGACTGCACGGCCAAGCATGACTCCAACACCATCATTAAGTTTTCCGACAACACAACAGTGGTAGGCCTGATCACTGACAATGATGAGACAGCCTATAGGGAGGAGGTCAGAGACCTGGCAGTGTGGTGCCGGGATAACAACCTCTCCTTCAACGTGATCAAGACAAACGAGATGATTGTGGAAAAGGAGGACCGAGCACACCCCCCATTCTCACCGACGGGGCTGTAGTGGTGCAGGTGAAGAGGCTTCAAGTCCCTTGGTGTCCACATCACCAACAAACTATCATGGTCCAAACACACCAAAACAGTCGTGAAGAGGGCACGACAACGCCTACTCCTCCTCAGGATACTGAAAAGATTTGGCATGGGTCCTCAGATTTTCAAAAAGTTCTACAGCTGCGCCATCGAGTGCATCACCGCCTGGTTGGGCAACTGCTCGGCCTTCAACCGCAAGGCACTACAGAGAGTAGTGCGAACGGCCCAGTACATCACTGGGGCCAAGCTTCCTGCCATCTAGGACCTCTACACCAGGCGGTGTCAGATGAAGACCCCAAAAATTGCCAAGGACTCCAGCCACCCTAGTCATAGACTGTTCTATCTGCTACCGCACGGTAAGCGGTGCCGGAGTGCCAGGTCTAGGTCAAAAAGGCTTCTTAAAACTTCTTCGGGATCTGTGTCCCCTCCACGGGACGGTTGAGCTAACGTAGGTTAATGCGATTAGCATGAGGTTGTAAGTAACAAGAACATTTCCCAGGACATAGACATATCTGATATTGGCAGAAAGCTTAAATTCTTGTTAATCTAACTGCACTGTCCAATTTACAGTGGCTATTACAGTGAAATAATACCATGCTGTTGTTTGAGGAGAGTGCATCATTTTGAACATGAAAAGTTATCAAGAAACATATCAGGCACATTTTGGCAGTCTTGATACAATATTTTTAACAGAAATGCAATGGTTCATTTGATCAGTCTAATGTCCATTGCTTGTCTTTTTTTGCCCAAGCAAGTCTCTTCTTCTTATTGGTGTCCTTTGGTAGTGGTTTCTTTGCAGCACCACGAAGGCCTGATTCACGCAGTCTCCTCTGAACAGTTGATGCTGAGATGAGTCTGTTACTTGAACTCTGTGAAGCATTTATTTGGGCTGCAATTGCTGAGGCTGGTAACTCTAATGAATTTATCTTCAGTAGGAGAGGTAATTCTGGGTCTTCCTTTCCTGTGGCGGTCCTCATAAGAGCCAGTTTCATCATAGCCTTGAGGGGTTTTGAAACTGCACTTGAAGGAACTTTCAAAGTTCTTGAAATGTTCTGGATTGATTGACCTTCATGTCTTAAAGTAATGATGGCTGTCGTTTCTCTTTGCTTATTTGAGCTGTTCTTGCCTTAATAAGGACTTGGGGTGGGTTGCACCAACATGGATTAACTCTTAAACTGGGTTAAATCAAGGTTTATCTATTAATCTTGTTGCACCAAATTTTAAACCTAGTTTTAAATTAATCCTAGTTAAATTAAATCCTTACTCCAATCTAAGTTTGGTTTTCCCTTTAAACATAGATTAATTTTAAGCCTGTTGCGCAATAAATTTTTTTAGAAACATAAACTTAGATTGAAGATTCATTCTAACTAACACTTGAGGTGGTTTAACTGATAGAATGGCAACATATCTACTGTGGACAGACCAAAACGAGTTCCTCTGTCACAACATCCACAGAAGGTGGCGCCTCTCCTCGGTCGAGGAAGAGATCCGGTGCAATTGCGGTGGTCGGCAGAGGCGGACAGAGCCTTCCGTCGTCTGAAGGTTCTGTTTACCAACGCTCCGGTGCTGGCGCATCCGGATCCCTCTTTGCCATTCATAGTGGAGGTGGACGCGTCCGAGGCTGGGGTGGGAGCTGTGCTTTCGCAGCGTTCGGGCGCTCCTCCGAAGCTCCGCCCATGCGCATTCTTTTCTAAGAAGCTCAGCCCGGTGGAGCGCAACTATGATGTGGGGGACAGGGAGTTGTTAGCCGTGGTCAAGGCTTTGACAGTGTGGAGACATTGGCTTGAGGGGGCACATCACCTTTTTCTCATCTGGACCGACCACCGTAACCTGGAGTACATCCGGGCAGCGAGGAGACTTAATCCTCGTCAAGCCAGGTGGGCCATGTTCTTTATGAGGTTTCAGTTCACCCTTTCGTACATTCCGGGTTCTCGGAACTGGAAGGCCGATGCACTGTCACGTCTCTACGACACCGAGGAGCGGACCATCGATCCCACTCCCATACTCCCTGCTTCCTGTCTGGTGGCACCGGTGGTGTGGGAGGTGGATGCGGACATCGAGCGGGCGGGTCGGTTCGAACCCACTCCACCTCAATGTCCCGCGGGTCGGAAGTTCGTTCCGCTGGGTGTTCGCGATCGCTTGATCCGATGGGCCCACACTCTACCCTCCTCGGGTCACCCTGGGGTGGAACGGACAGTGCGAGGCCTGAGGGGGAAGTACTGGTGGCCCACCTTGGTAGAGGATGTAAGACACTATGTCTCTTCCTGTTCGGTGTGCGCCCAGTGCAAGGCTCCTAGGCACCTGCCTCGAGGGAAATTACAGCCCCTCCCCGTTCCACCATGGTCGATCCTGGTTGTTGTGGATCGGTTCTCGAAGTCCTGCCGTCTGCTTCCGTTGCCCGGTCTTCCTACGGCCCTACAGACCGCGGAGGCCCTATTCACCCACGTCTTCCGGGCACTACGGGGTGCCCGAGGACATCGTATCTGATCGGGGTCCCCAGTTCACGTCCAGGGTGTGGAAGTCGTTTATGGAGAGGCTGGGGGTCTCGGTCAGCCTGACCTCGGGTTTCCACCCCGAGAGTAATGGGCAGGTAGAGGGCATTAACCAGGATGTAGGCAGGTTTCTGCGGTCATATTGCCAGGACCGGCCAGGGGAGTGGGCGCGGTTCGTACCCTGGGCCGAGATGGCCCAGAACTCTCAGCGCCACTCCTCTACTAACCTGTCACCCTTCCAGGTCGTGTTGGGGTATCAGCCGGTCCTGGTGCCATGGCAACAGAGCCAGACAGAGGCTCCTGCGGTGGAGGAATGGGTCCAGCGCTCAAGGGAGACCTGGAATGCGGTCCAGGAGTGTATAAAGAAGGCTGGAGAACGACACAAGGAGAGCGCTGACAGCCACCGCAGTGAGGCCCCGGTGTTTAACCCAGGGGATAGAGTCTGGCTCTCGACCCGGAACCTGCCCCTCCGCCTGCCCTGCCGGAAGCTGGGTCTGCGATTTGTGGGGCCATTTAAAGTCCTGAGGAGAATAAACGAGGTGTGTTATAGGTTACAACTTCCTACATATTACCATATTAACCCCTCGTTTCATGTGTCTCTCCTCAGGCCGGTGGTAGCTGGTCCGCTGCAGGACGCTGAGGTGCAGGACGTCCCCCCGCCCCCCCTGGACATCGGAGGGGCCCCGGCGTACACAGTCCGGGCCATCTTGGACTCCCGACGTCGGGTGGGGGGCCTACAGTACCTCGTGGACTGGGAGGGGTACGGTCCGGAGGAGAGGTGCTGGGTCCCGGCGAGGGACTTTCTGGATCCAGCCATGTTGCGTAATTTCCACAACCTCCGCCCGGATCGCCCAGCGCCTCGCCCTCCGGGTCGTCCCCGAGGCCAGCGTCGGCGTGCTGCGGGACCCGCGCGTCAGGGGAGGGGTACTGTCACAACATCCACAGAAGTCTGTCTGTGTTTAGCTAGGATTCGTGCGGGATTGTTCTTTGTTACGTGTGGTGTTACTTCTATTGTATAGGCATTAGGTTTGCCGGGCTGCGCCCCGTCTGCCTTTTGAGCGGAGCTTCTTTTAGTCATTTTTGACTGTTATGCTCCCAGCCATATATGGATCTTGCCCTTGGATTATTAAATTAAGTTTGTTCCAACGGACCTCAGTCTCCTGCGCTTGACTCACTCCTTAAACTGTTCATTCCGCTCGTGACATCCTCAGAGAATAATTAGAGGCAGGTTGAATCCTGCTGAGTTTTATGATAATTAACTCATTATTAGTAGGCTATTTATGTGCCAAATTTGTACAACAATTGAATTAGGGATTATGATATGCCCAGCCTTGGTACGAATGATGATGTTATGCAACATGCTGTAACGAGCCTGATAACGGTAACATTGTAGTGAAATAGTATTAGCGTTCATTTTATTGTGCATTATAGGCATTGATATTTACCAGTTATTTATGCTTACTAAATATTGGAGGGTCAAGTTGTCCGTCGTCATCATAGGGGTTATGGAGAGGGGCAAACTGCTGGGGAATCATCTCGTATATCTTCTGGGTGATAGGATCAATTCCCTTGGACGGAGGCCCCACTCCGGCTCCGGTCTGAAATAGCCCCCGCCTCTCCTCTGCCATCCTTTTTGACTTTTGCTTTTACATTTTTTCTAGCACGCTTTCATCCGATTTGGTTCCCTCTTCTCTTTAATCCGCGTTGATCCATTACATTTGTTGCATAAAATGGCCCAGTGTCTTCCTTCTTTTTGACAGTCGTGTTGTCTGTCTTTTTACCCTCCAGTACGTTACTAAATTCCTCCATCAGCTCCGACAAGTGTGTTTTTTTCATAAGCGGAGAAACGTGAACCTCTTTGACATGCCATGATGAGGTGGCAAGACGACAATAAAACATGGCTAAATAATGTTAAGTAATGACAATAATAAATAATATTGTATGCTAGCTAGCTTGGTTTATAAACTAGCTAGCTACAGAAGCTAACGAATTCGTTTTCTGTCTAGTACTGGCAAATAACAGATTTGATTTAAAATCAGCCATCCCATGAGAACCTTTCACGATGGAGTTGCAGTAGTTCTAACGTTACATTGTTATTATTTTTATAACAGCAACTTTGTGGCCTCATTTGTCAAGTGGGCTAGATACTTCGTTTCAACTCACAAAATACCTCATATATTGGTGCAACATGTCACTAATCATAGTTTAATACCGTTAGTCATAGATTTACTGATCCAGATTTCAAATTAAGTGGTGCAACACATCTCTGATTAATTTGAACCTAGTTTTACAAAACCTAGAATAGCTCTAATCCTAGATTAATTTCAACCATGTTGGTGCAACCCACCCTTGGTCTTTTACCAAATAGGACTATCTTCTGTATACCAACCCTAGCTTGTCACAACACAACTCAACTCATGCAGAATATTACACCTCTCACAGACACACGTTAGGAGCTACAACACACAGGTATAGTTACTCAATGGCAAGTCATGAAGGCAAAGTCATTCCTTTACTCTTCGTCATCATCATCAAAACATTTCTCCAGTTTTGCACCTAGTCCTAATGAGATTCACTGAGGCTATCTATCAAGAATGGTCCACCACCCAAAGGACTTCTAGCCAACTTGATACAACTTTGGGACGCATTCCTGTCGAGGGGATTACCAGGCGCATGCTCTGATTACACATCCTGGTAATCTGTCTGGCCCAGTGGCCTTGTGAATGTTGACCTGTTTAAAGGTCATGCTCACATCGGCTACAGAGAGCGTGATCACACAGTCATCTGGAACAGCTGGTGCTCTCATGCATGCTTCAGTGTTGCTTGCCTCGAAGCGAGCATAAAAGGCATTTAGCCGATCTGGTAGGGTCGCGTCACTGGGCAGCTCTCGGCTGGTTTTCCCTTTGTAGTTAATAGTTTGCAAGCATTGCCACATCCGACGAGCATCAGAGCCATTGTAGTAGGATTCAATCTTAGTCCTGTATTGATGCTTTGCCTGATTGATGGTTCATCTGAGGGCATAGCGGGATTTCTTATAAGCGTCCGGATTAGTGTCCTGCTTCTTGAAATCGGCAGCTCTAGTATTTTTTGCTCATCTTTATTAAGGGTGCCAATCATTTCAGTGATGACTGACTCACTGAAAGCCTATCTCAACAATTGATGAAGAACCCAAACTATTATATTGATACTCAGAGTATTTGAAGGGAGTGTGTCATTTCCGGTTGTTTCGTCCTTATACAAAGCAGAGACCAAGGGAGAGAATATCTATATTTTTTTAAGTACTGTATCTTCCTCAGTGGAGAACTAATGACACACGCATATGCACACACATGCATGCACGTACACAGCCGGCATCAGCTTACAGGGTCAGGTTTCATATAGAGTCTCCGACAGCATTACCTACCTCTGATTAAGGACAGGACAGAACTGCCACAGTAACTTTCTGCAGTATTATCTTCCTTCCATGTAGCCAGGCACACAGCTCAGGTTAACCACTCCTCTGAAGTCTCTGCACTAATTAGAATTGAACCCACATCTCAACATGGACAGCTGAGAGGTGGGGTTTACATGGCAATGTGTACTACTTACTGCAGAGAACATTACCCAAAACTCCTTCTCTGCTCTGTATGGTCTGGGAATGTCATGGGCAGATTTGGTGAAAGAATATTAGCTACAATATATACAGTACATCAATATTACATACAGCAGTGAAGATACACAAATCTTTTCTACATATAACTTAACAGTAAAACTCAACGTCCAGGACTACTGATGTGGAAATCACGTGAGACTCTATCCTTGCGTTCTCTGTGGTTATCTGTACCAGAGGGAGGTACATCTTGGGGACAACTTGCAAAATATGATCATATAATCAATCATGCATTCTGGTCCTCCATTAAAAAAAGTTGGTTTGTGCTTGCGCACACACACACACACACACACACACACACACACACACACACACACACACACACACACACACACACACACACACACACACACACACACACACACACACACACACAGCGCTTGTGAACACAAATGTGTTATAGTGCCTGTTGTTGCTGTATCAGAGGGATAAATCAGCCCATGGGGGGTTGTTGCCGTTGCACAATGCCACAAGGAATATGTGTTGCTCCATTAGGGGGACCGTTGCTCCAGATTAAGCCACAAATTAGCCCACAATTCATGTTTTATTGTCATATTCTCTCTCAAAATGTTTAAATGGATTGAAGAATGGCTACAAGACATAAGCCCAGAGGTCGATTTAATGTGGACATTAGAACACCAAGGGTTTGTATTGTCCCTCAAATTGCTATATTTTGTTGCGATGAGTTAGAAGAGCAACAAAGATTTCTGACCCTTTCGCACATTACATGTTGGGAATAAATGACAGGGCTTTGTGAAATGGTTAGATGTGTGTTACACCGATACTTAAGCTCCACCACATACGTACATTATCAGTACCTAAAGCACTGTCCGTGATTTCAAATCAAATCAAATGTTATTTGTCAAATGTGCTGAATACAACATGTGTTGACCTTACCGTGAAATGGTTTCTTACAAGCCCTTAACCAATAATGCAGTTTTAAAAAAATAGAGTGAAGAAAATATTTACTAAATACACTAAAGTAAAAAAATTAAAATAACACAATAAAATAACAATTATGAGGCTACATACAGGGGGTACCGATACCGAGTCAATGTACAGGTTAGTCGAGTTCATTTGTACATGTAGGTACTCTAGGGGTAAAGTGACTATGCATAGACAATAAACAGCGAGAAGCAGCAGTGTAAAAACAAAGGAGGGGTCATTGCAAATAGTCCGGGTGGCCATTTGACTAACTGTTCAGCAGTCTTATGGCTTGGTGATAAAAGCTGTTAAGGAGCCTTTTGGACATAGAATTGGCACTCTGTTACCGCTTGCCGTGCAGTAGCAGAGAGAAAAGTCGATGACTTGGGTGATTGGAGTCTTTGACAATTTTTTGGGCCTTCCACAGACACTGCCTGGTATAGAGGTCCTGGATGGCAGGAAGCTTGGCCCTGGTGATGTACTGGGCCGTTCGCACTACCCTCTGCGTTGTTGTGCCCTCTTTGACTTTCTTGGTGTGTTCAGACCATGATAGTTTGCTGGTGATGTGGACACCAAGGAACTTGAAACTCTCCACCGGCTCCACTACAGCCCTCCTTTTCCTGTAGTCTACGATCATCTCCTTTGTCTTGCTCACGTTGAGGGAGAGGTTGTGGTCCTGGCACCACATTGCCAGGTCTCTGACCTCCTCCCTATAGGCTGTCCTATTGTTGTCGGTGATCAGGCCTACCACCATTGTGTCGTCAGAAAACTTAATAATCGTGTTGGAGTCATGCTTCCTGTAGGTTCATGCTCTACAACATTCGCAGAGTACGACCCTGCCTCACACAGGAAGCGGAGCAGGTCCTAATCCAGGCACTTGTCATCTCCTGTCTGGATTACTGCAACTCGCTGTTGGCGGGGCTCCCTGCCTGTGCCATTAACCCCTACAATTCATCCAGAACGCCGCAGCCCGTCTGGTGTTCAACCTTCCCAAGTTCTCTCACGTCACCCCGCTCCTCCGCAAACTCCACTGGCTTCCAGTTGGAGCTCGCATCTGCTACAAGACCATGGTGCTTGCCTACGGAGCTGTGAGGGGAACGGCACCTCCGTACCTTCAGGCTCTGATCAGTCCCTACACCCAAAGAAGGGTACTGCGTTCATCCACCTCTGGCCTGCTCATCTCCCTACCTCTGCGGAAGCACAGTTCCCGCTCAGCCCAGTCAAAACTGTTCGCTGCTCTGGCACCCCAATGGTGGAACAAGCTCCCTCACGACGCCAGGACAGCGGAGTCAATCACCACCTTCCGGAGACACCTGAAACCCCACCTCTTTAAGGAATACCTGGGATAGGATTAAGTAATCCTTCTAACCCTCCCCCCCACCCTCCCCCCCAAAAAGATATAGATGTACTATTGTAAAGTGGTTGTTCCACTGGATATCATAAGGTGAATGAACCAATTTGTAAGTCGCTCTGGATAAGAGCGTCTGCTAAATGACGTAAATGTAAAAAATGTAAATGTAAATGCTTGGCCGTGCAGTCATGGGTGAACAGGGAGTACAGGAGGGGACTAAGTATGCACCCCTAGAGGGGTCCCTGTGTTGAGGATCAGCGTGGCAGATGTGTTGTTGCCTACCCTCACCACCTGGGGGCGGCCTGTCAGGAAGTCCAGGATCCAGTGGCAGAGGGAGGTGTTTAGTCCCAGGGTCCTTAGCTTAGTGATGAGCTTTGTGGGCACCATGGTGTTGAACGCTGAGCTGTAGTCAATGAACAGCATTTTCACATAGGTGTTCCTTTTGTCCAGGTGTGAAAGGGCAGTGTGGAATGCGATTGAGATTGCGTCATCTGTGGGTCTGTAGGGTCGGTATGCAAATTGGTGTGGGTCTAGGATTTCTATGATGATGGTGTTGATGTGAGCCATGACCAGCCTTTCAAAGCACTTCATGGCTACAGACGTGAGTGCTACGGGGCGGTAGTCATTTAGGCAGGTTACCTTCGCTTTCTTGGGCACAGGGACTATGATGGTCTGCTTGAAACATGTAGGTATTACAGACTCGGTTAGGGAGAGGTTGAAAATGTCAATGAAGACACTTGCCAGTTGGCCCACACATGCTCTGAGTACACGTCTTGGTAATCTGTCTGGCCCCATGGCCTTGTGAATGTTGACCTGTTTAAAGGTCATGCTCACATTGGCTACGGAGAGCGTGATCAATGCACTTTTTGATGAAGCCGGTGACTGAGATGGTATACTCCTCAATGCCATTGGATAAATCCAGGAACATATTGCAGTCTGTGCTAGCAAAACAATCTTGCAGCACATTTATCTAGATAAACTAGTTCTAGATAAACTAGAATATGGGATGCACTGCACTCTCTAAGATCAAATATGAGCTCTTGTAAGGAAACAACCCCACTGACAGCCTTACGAGCCCCCTCAACTTTCATTCATCACCATGGCAGCACAGTAAGCCATGTGCTTTTACATAGTAGGGTTGGATTGAGAAAAGTGACTCACATACAGTACACACATACTTGTGCATATACAGAATGCACACACAGATACACGTAAGTGGCCCCTTAAACTATTACTCATCATCAAAGCCCTTTGTCTCTTTGTGTTTTGTCCCTGACAGTTCATTTATCCCCATGGTAGGGAGACTCCTTGTATTTCATTGTACAGTTGGATACTACATTACAGTAACCATTGTTTGGTCTTTCAGATTGGGACAATGTTGATATATAAACAAAAGCTTCAGTATTTTGGATTCAGAGTAATTTACCCACTTAAGTTGGTATATTTATGTGAAAACAGCAATATGTGTATTTGCTGTATAGACTGTTTTAAGTCGTAAGTAGAAAATAATTCTGCATGATGTTACAGTACATTACAGTAATAATTAGCTTCTCTGCTGCATTTGAGAATTTTTTATCAATAGTTCATATTCAGTTGGAAAAGGGCTGGAAAGCAGTAAAGCTTCACCTGGCTGTCCTAGTTGTCAGGTGCTCTGCATAGTGGCTTGTTTACTATTCTATTCTGAGGTAGACAGCTGATGCCTGAGGTATGGAAATGGCCTTCAGTACCATTGAGGTTCTCAATTTTACAATTTCAAAGGCCCCTAGATCTGCAGACGAAAGGAAAACCGTCTTTCCATTTCTCTCGCTCTCTCACTCTCACTCTCTCAATCTGCGTCCTATCTTGTCAGTTGCACATGGGTTGGGTGAAAAGACACCCAACACTTTCTTTCGATCCTCAAGACCTTCCGATGTCTATGGCATGCTAGGCTTGGGTCTAGTTCCTCACCTGCCTCAACAAACTTTGAAAAGATTCCTAAGGTGCAAGTAAACATTTGGGCAATTTCCTAATGGACCTGGAGGCCATTACTTATTTATCAGGTTCACACTCAGGTTCACACTCCTGGTTTTGGGATAGTTTTCGTCCAACCACTATTGGTTTAAAGCCTCCACCCTCTCCTGCTGGATATCCCATGAATAAATACATGAGCACCTAAGGTGTGTGTAAAAGTCCTATGTGTTTTCAGATTAGTTGAAATGGATGACCCAACAACCTATTTCAGTCAGTTATTAATTTGAATGTTATCACAGCAAGTGAAGCAGGTTGGCTTTCAAGTAAATCTGTTTAGCTGAGATTATAGGAATTCTCTTAATAAAAAAAGGGACAGATCTAGATTATGGTGGAACTTGTTTTCTACATGGGTCAACCTATAGGTATGAAGAACATCAGTAGTGATTTCATCACCTCCTATCTTTGATGAGGAGTTGCCAGGCGAAGCCTTAACGTTTGTGTACACCTAAGGGGGATCAGAGATCAGGTATGTGGACCAACTCAGGGTTGACATCGGACTGGAGGAGGAGATTGCATCTGCAATGGAGGACAGTCAGCTCTGGCAGAACCACTTTTCATCCCGTCGCAGTCGACCAGATGAGCACCTATACACAGAAACAGATATTGTCAATGTAATTCAACGGTTGCATTTGAAGGAGTACTCTAGCTTTTGTCTGTTGGTGAGTTTTGATCACTTGGGCACACAGACCTACATTCTGCTATTACTGTGACTGTCACTCTAATGATGCGTTTCATTTCCTATGCTCACATAATTAATTATTCAACAGCTCGTCGCTTCCCACTCCCTCTACACTAGCTCAGAGATTTAGGACAGGTCCTATTGCATTGGGCTCTGGGCACTGGCCTACATTTCAAAAAGGTGGTTCTGGTCCCCTAAAATAAAATCCCATCAGGAGCTTTTAATGATTAACAGAGAAAGGCTAAATAGGTGGAGATTGATGAATATATTAGCTAATGCTCTCACCATCCCCGGTCTGTCAACTTAACATTTTTACAGTGCAGTAAGTACAGTACATTAATAGAAGGTGTTCTGCCACCTGTAAATTGCCTGTCATGAACACTTCCAAGACATGTCTGTACATTCAGGTTGGTCAGGTTGGCTACATTCAAGGTCCAACTGGATGTGGCTGACAAGTCCTATAAGCTGACAGTTTTATAAATAATTGTTTGGGAGGCGAAGGTCGAGCCATGCGTCCTCCGAAACATGACCCGCCAATCCGTGCTTCTTAACACCCGCCCGCTTAACCCTGAAGCCAGCCCCACCAATGTGTCGGAGGATACACTGTTCACCTGACGACCGAGGTCAGCCTGCAGGGCCCCGGCCACCCCAAGGAGTCGCTAGAGCGCAATGAGCCAAGTAAAAACACCCCGGCCAACCCCTCCCCTAACCCGGGTGTCACTGGGCCAATTCTACGCCGCCCTATGAGACTCCCGATCACGGCCGGTTGTGATACAGCCCGGGATCAAAACTGGGTCTGTAGTGAAGCTTTTAGCACTGCAATGCAGTGCCTTCAACTTTTGTGCCACACAGGAGGCCATAAGCTGGCAGTTTTGTTTCAGTTGTGATAACAGCCCATGCTAATTCTCTATGTCCATGTGAACCCAGTGGGCAGGGTTTCCTATGTTTGTGCGAGAGCTGTCTGTGTACAGTCTTTGTTATCTCCATCCACACTACATCTGGCCCCCTTGGGGAGAGTGGATAGAGGTCGGGGCCTCTGTGTGTGTGTAGCAGCAGATAGCCTACAGTCAACCTCCTACCTCAAGCAATCTGTCATCCCCTCTGATCCTGCCTCACAGATTGTAACCTTAGAACCACATCTAATCGCAGATTGGCTCCAATGGCCCGTTCATAATGCAGGATGACAAGTCATTATTTGCAGCTGGGGGTCAGGATTTTGTCAGTATTTGGACGAGATGGAATACCTTGATTTCTGATAAAGGAGATCCATACACAATATGCAGAGGTTTAGAATACAACTAGGTGGTTCATGTCAGAATTTCTGTGATACCAAACCGTGACATAAATTTTACCCCGGGATACCCCCTTTGTTATGTATGTTACACGATATATCCGCATGCTCTTAGTTGTACAAGACACAAAAAGCTGGGCCTTGAACTAATAAAGGTACGACAACACATTATAGTCTGATTTATGTAACCATTAGATTTTATCCTGTAAATATCTTATAGTATAACCATTTACCCCGACTACTCATCTTAAAATAACTCAATGAAACTAATGCTGTGTGGACAATTACAGAATATTCAAATGTAAAAGTCAAATATTTTTAAAGCTGCTGTTACAACTCTCAGAGGATGCCTTGCAGGGCATGTTTCTTGACTGGCCAACCATAAAATACCTCAGTGTTTAATTGCATTCGGACTCTTCCTCCATTTGACAAATAGATAAAGTGGAGTTCTGTGATCCCACAACAGTCACAAAACGCTGACCGACATCATTTCCATATGTTACAGAGCATGATTTGGAGAAAGGAGAGCTGTGACTGAATATTCACCTTGTTTGGCAGTGCTTTAAATGTGGCCATGTTTGCCTCTGTGGTAACCTTTCTGCTTCTACTGTGCCAGTTCTGTTCAGCACAAGAAATACAAATTATTATGCTGTCAAAGTGTCATTAAAACAGTATTTAGATTGGTGAAGTAGATGGGAGATTACCTGTCAGAATGATTTATGTTAGTTCATAGCTCTCCACTAAGAACCATTGTATCTGTGCCGTTTTTACTTCCCAAACGTACTGTACCTCCATATAAACTGTCACGTCCTGGCCAGTATAAGGGTTAATTAGTATTGTAGTTTGGTCAGGACGTGGCAGAGGGTATTTGTTTTATGTGGTTCTGGGTGTTGTATGAGTTAGGAGGGCATTTGATTTAGTATTCCGGGGTTTTGGGCACTGGGTGAGTTTCATGAATTCTATGTTGAGTCTAGTGTGTCTGTTTCTATGTTTGGATTCATTGGGGTTGGGACTCTCAATTGAAGGCATGTGTTGTCTATTTGCCTTTGATTGAGAGTCCCATATATGTGGGTGTGTTTGTGTTTGTCTTTTGTGGGAGATTGTTCTGTGTTAGCCTTGTGCCTTGCAGACTGTCAGTAAATCGTTCGTTTTCTTGTTTGTTTTTTTTATTCGTTTTGGAGTGAATAAATGTTCAAAATGAACAACCGCATGCCTGCTGCGTTTTGGTCTACCTTTTCAGACGACGATTTCGCATTATCGTCAGAAGACGAAGATAATTGTGACATGAACAGACATTCACCATATTCTCCATGGCTCATGATAGGGTACTTGTGCAATAAGGAAGAATGGCTTGAGTGTAACACTGACAAACAATCCCAATCACATCAAGAACAATTCAAACATTGAAACAAAGATTCCATTCTACACATGATGTAAACATTCACCAATATGATTGCATGAATAAAGCATGCCTATCCTCTGTATTTTCTATTTTTTTATTTTTTTATTTAACCTTTATTTAACCAGGAAGGGCTCATTGAGATTTGAAATCTCTTTTTCAAGAGCGTCCTGGCCAAGATATGCAGCACCAAGTCATTACACAATTACAGACAGACAACATGATAAACTACAGGTAATCTAGTAAAAAACAGAATTCACAAGAGTATAAGAAAATCATAAAACATCAAATTAAAAACATTGACAGGTCAGGGAATCAGCCTCAAAATCCTTCATCAATGATTTAAAAACACCAATCGGGACAAGTTCTTACAGTTTAAAAGTATTTTGTAAGGCATTCCAAGCCGATGGCGCAGAGTACATAAAAGCCCTTTTACCAAATTCATTTCGGACATTTGGAACAGTTTGGAACAAAGAGAGTACCCACCACATTTCTGAACAATAAAAATACTGAAATAAAATGGTAGTAAACCGAAAATGGCTATGTAAATAAAAGTATACCAGTGACTGAGCCTACGAGTGACTAGAGAAGGCCAGCTAAACCTGGTATATAAAGTGCAGTGGTGCGTAAGTGTTTTGCAGTTTAAAATACATCTCAAAGCTCCATGGTGAAGGGTGTCAATTGATCTCAAACACTGAGCGGAAGCGTTCATATATAAAATATCCCCATAGTCTAGTAAAGGCATAAATGTAGCTGACACTAGCCCCCTGGCTTCAAAAGAAAAACGGGCCTTATTCCTAAAATAAAATCCCAACTTCAGCTTCAATTGTTTTGTAAGTTGTTGAATGTGCAATTTAAAAGAGTGGCCGTCATCAATTAAAATTCCAAGATATTTATGTGAGGTTACAGTCTCAGTCTCATTGACCTAACAGGTAGTAATAGGTGAAAGGTTCAGAGGTCTATTTCTTGCTTTAGAAAACACCATTAGTTTAGTTTTGTCAGTATTGAGGATAAGCTTCAATTGACACAAGGTATGTTGAACAGTATAAAAGCAGTTTGCAAGTTCTGGAAAGCTTTTGTGAGATACGAGGCACAACAAATAACAGTATCATCAGCAAAAGAAGTGAAGTTGCGCATTTTGGACATTTTTGTCTAAATTATTTATATAAATAGTGAATAAGAGGGGTGTGAGGGAAATTTCTGTTAAACCTTACTAATGCTTGTGTACTAAGATATCCTTCTTTAAGCTTAGACATTGGGCTTGAGATTGTTAAAGAAACTAAGTCATATAACATAGAAAGGTGTGTGTGCGCATTGATGTAGGCCTGTTCTAACTGTTCTGTTCTGTTCTAACTATGCTGTTCTGTTCTAACTGTTCTGTGTGTGTAGAATGAACCCATGATGTCCAGGCACTCAGCCAAGAATATGACAGAAACTGATTGGTTCCTCTTGATAAAAAAGCTAAGGATAAAGCTAAGGATAAAACTCAGGCCAGCCAGAAATAGGGTTACTTTGGTAAACTTCAAGTGCAAATAGCGAGAGAAAATTTTTTTATCCGAGTTGAGGGACCCCCACGATCTTTACACCAGCAAAACAAAATAGTTTGCACTACACAACAAGGAAATTGTGGATTTGCTTCGCCATAAATGAATAGGTTATTAGTAGGTTAAAATCTACTAGTCACAGACAAACGACTTGACATGCTGCCATCTTGGATCGTGAAGGTATTGGTGTGTTATATTCTCCTACATTAATTTAACATTTCCACAAACTTCAAAGTGTTTCCTTTCAAATTCCTTTGAAATGGTATCAAGAATATGCATATCCTTGCTTCAGGTCCTGAGCTATCATAGTTCTAAACAAACACCATGGATGTTTCTGCATTTGGTTTTATTACTAGGATTCATTCATTTCCCTATGGACATGAAATGCCCCTGAACACAGCATACAATTTGAAGGAAGTGTTTACATTTGGACAGATTGAAATCAGAGTCAACACTACGTGTGCTGGAATCCACCAGCTGCTGTGTTCACAGGTTGAGAACCATCACTCGAGGCAAATCCCACTGCAACAGCATACTGATGTTCTCTATCTTTTTCATTTCACAGAAAGTACAAATATTGAATATTTCTACTCTATAGTTTTCACCTGCTCTGGTTGTTGGTTTGGCTCACACTCTTTGTAGTAGCAAGTATCCATTTCCAGGTATTCTCTGACGATTGCTCAATGTTGAAGAGTAAGGGTGTAGAATGTTGGGAAATACTCCCGCCTTTCAAGTCTCTCAAATACAATGGCCATTCTACAGGGAGTCCACCATCTATGGTGGAAATGTACAATGCTTTATAGGCTTATAATATTACATACGTTTTTTCCCCATGTGTTTGTGCAAGGCATTTCACTGGCATTAGATGGCAATCAAGGTGTCTAGAGAGTGTTCTTGTTATATCTCAATAATAATAATGAATTCTGTATCAACCACATAGCAGTCTGAGAGACTGAGGACCCTTATCATAAAGTCTTTATGAAAGTGTTCAGACAGTATTACATTATCTGTCTTTAGCCTAGATAATGTCAAATCTATTAGCAATGAACCATTAAAAGCTTTATTGACAAATGCCAACTCATTAACGAATGAGACATAGCTGACAACGTTTCAACCAATTATAAGAGAACAACAAAATACAGACACACACTTAACATTTTACTTTTGGGCTTTTGCTTTAAATGTCAAGTAACTTTCCATTTGAATTAGGGGAGAGACTAAGTATGAATGACTTCAGGTAACTTCAGCTATACCAAGTCGTGCGTAAGGTCCAACTCACCTTGACACTTCTGTGAAGAGTAATGAAAAAGGACTAGATCCTAAAGGATAAATTAGGTATAAAGGACAAAAGAGACAAGGCTGAGTAGGCTGACAGTAACATTCACAAGCATTTCGCTACACCTGCAATAACATCTGCTAAACACGTGTATGTGACCAATAACATTTGATTTGATGATGTGCGGAGCGTGAGGAACTTGGCACACTAAACTTGAAGAGAGGGATGGCAGACATCAGGGTGTCCACTGGGTCACTGAGCTCCTTCAGCAGCGAACCCCTGTCCTCATTACTGATGGAGGCAGCCTGGGGAACCAGTGAGGGACTCAGAAACATAACTTGGGGCTGTTTGTCTGAGTGCAATAGAGCGTTGTTTGCCAACAGCAGTCCTCAAGTACCCTCAACAGCACACATTTTTAATGTAGCCCTCAACAAGCACCTGATTCAACTTGTCAACTAATCATCAAGCCTGTGATGAGTAGAATCAGGTCTGTTTGTGGTAATAGCTGGAGCAGAATAGGTGGAATGGTATCAAATACATCAAACACATGGTTTCCATATGTTTGATGCCATTCCATTTGCTCTGTTCCAGCCATTATTATGAGCCATGAAAATCTGTCACCAATTGGATGGAAACCTAGCCATGGCTGCACTCCTTTCACCCATGCCAAATGCATTCAAATCATTCAAATCAGTGTTTTGGATGTGTTGTGGTGCTCAGTGTTTGGCCACATTCCAACAATTCTGTACGTTACTCCACGGGTGAAGTTGTTAATTTTGGTTTTATATTTTTCATCCTAGCTCCAAGTTGAATAACGGTATCATTTGCTTAATGTGGTGAGTGTTGAAAAGGGGGGCATACAAAATCCTGAAACAAAACAGGCAAAGATCTGAGAGTCTTGTAGTTGGTTTTCTAACACAAAGCACAACGTTTCTGAATAATTACCCCAAAGACTTTCAAAAGGTCAAAAATGTTTTCTTTCATCTACTGTACCTGTGTTATAACATCACTTTAGTTCAGAGGGATATGCAAATCTTTGAAAACATTGATGACTGATGAAAAGACTAATAAACGTTAAAAAAAGAACATTAAATGATGCTGTGAATTCAGAGACCTGTGGATACAGTGCCTTCAGAAAGTTTTTATACCCCTTGACTTATTCTACATTTTGTCGTGTTACAGCCTGAATTAATATTGGATAAACAAAACAAAAAAATCAAACCCATCTTCACATAATACCCCATAATGACAAAGTGAAAACATGTTTTTTGAAATTTTTGCACATTTATTGAAAATGAAGTACAGAAATATGTCATTTATATAAGTATTCACACCCCTGAGTCAATACTTTGTAGAAGCACTTTTGGCAGCAATTACTGCTGTGAGTCTTTCTGGGTACGTCTATAAGGGCTTTCCACACCTGGATTATGCAACATTTGCCCATAATCTTTTACAAAATTTTTCAAGCGCTGTCAAATTGGTTGTTGATCGTTTCTAGACAACTATTCTCAGGTCTTGCCATAGATTTTCAAGCAGATTTAAGTCAAAACTGTAACTCAGCCACTCAGGAACATTCAATGTCTTCTTGGTAATGTCACGACTTCCGCCGAATTCGGTCCCTCTCCTTGTTCGGGCGCCGTTCGTCAGTCGACATTACCGGTCTTCTAGCCATCGCCGATCCACCTTTCATTTTCCATTTGCTTTGTCTTGTTTTCCCACACACCTGGTATTCATTCCCTCATTACATGTCGTGTATTGAACCCTCTGTTCCCCCCATGTCTGTGTGTTTAATTGTTTATTGTTGAGGTTGGCACGCTTCCGGCTGGTTTGCGCCGGGTTTATTTTATTACCTGTGCTTTGTGGCAGCCTGTACCTTTTACTTGTGTTTTGTACTTTGTGCTGCTTCACTGGTTCGTTGGGCATTTGTTTTGTGACGCAGTTGCGTTCTGTGCAAATGATTGCCTTAGTAAAGTGCTTTGTCCACTCACTTCGATGCATCAGCTACACTCACCTCCTGACAGGTAAGCAACTCCAGTGGTGATGTGGCCTTGTGTTTTAAGTTATTGTCCTGCTGAAAGGTAAAATAATCTCCCAGTGTCTGGTGGAAAGCACACCTATCCAGGTTTTCCTCCAGGATTTTTCCTGTGCTTAGCTCCATTCCATTTATTTTTTTCTCCTGAAAAACTACCAAACCTTTAACGATTAAAAGCATACCCATAACATGATGCAGCCACAACTATGCTTGAAAATGTGTAGAGTGGTACTCAGTAGTGCATTGTACTGGATTTGCCCTCAAACATAACCCTTTGTATTCAGGACAAAAAGTGAATTGCTTTGACATATTTTTTGTAGTATTACTTTAGTGCCTTGTTGCAAATAGAATACATATTTTGGAGTATTTTGATTCTGTACATGCTTCCTTCTTTTCACTATGTTAAATTAGGTTAGTATTGTGGAGTTACTCCTATCACAGCCATTAAACTCTGTAACCATTGTAATGTTACCATGGTGAAATCACTGAGCGATTTCCTTCCTCTCCAGCAACTGAGTTCTCCTATCACAGCCATTAAACTCTGTTTTCAAGTTACCATTGGCCTCATGGTGAAATCCCTGAGCGATTTCCTTTGAGAGGAAAGCGACTGAGTTAGGAAGGACACCTGTATCTTTGTAGTGACAGGGTGTATTGATACACCATCCAAAGTGTAATTAATAACTTCACCCTGCTCAAAGGGATATTCAATATATATATATTTTTTAACCTTATATGTGCCCTTCTTTGCGAGGCATTGGAAAACCTCCCTGGTTGAATCTGTGTTTGAAATTCACTGTTCCACTGAGGGACCTTACAGATAATTGTATGTATGGGGTACAGACATTAGGTAGTCATTCAAAAAATCATTTTAAACACTTACTGCCCACAGAGTGTGTCCATGCAATTTAGTATGTGACTTATTAAGCAAATGTTTATTCCTGAACGTATTTAGGCTTGCCATAACAAAGGAGTTTTTGAGCTTTTCATTTTTATTAATTTGTAAACATTTCGAAAAACATAATTCCACTTTGACATTATGGGGTATAATGTTTAGGCTAGTGACAACAAATCTCAATTAAATCAATTTGAAATTCAGGCTGTAACAACAACATTTGGAACAAGTCCAGGGGTATGAATACTTTCTGAAAGCACTGAATACATCTCGATGTTAAATACAAAGTGTGAAATATAATCAATGTACTCAACTAATAACTCTATGTTTATTTTCAAGGGCTTGTAATTTCCTTTGTTGTTAATGGACCTCCTGCTCTATTTAGTGGGATGGAATGAAAGACAACCAACCCTGTGCCATGCTCTTGATCGCTATTTAATTGCCTATTTACCACTTTGACTTTCATATCGACTACTCCCATTATCCAGAGACAGTGACAACATTCTGTGGATAATGAGCTCTCGAACATAGGGTAAGCCACACATTGAGAGAGATGTGTATGTTCTACCTTTTCCAATGCCACGCAAAGAAGGGGCGGCAGGTAGCCTAGTGGTCAGAGCGTTGGGCCAGTAACCGAAAGGTTGCTAGATTGAATCCCCAAGCTGACAAGGTCAAAATCTGTTGTTCTGCCCTGTTCAAGGCAGTTAACCCACTAAGCTGTCATTGTAAATAATAATTTGTTCTTAACTAACTTGCCTAGTTAAGTAAAGAATAAATCAAATACATAATTCTGTAGAGCCATATTTAGCCTTATATGCTAAATGCTATTCTAGCATATGACCAACAGTACTTGTGGTCACCTGCACATACAGTATCAGCTCCTGTGCTGTGGACCTACACTACAGGGTTTATGAGAACTTAAGCCTCCAGCTGGCATGATAAGAGTCAGGAAAGTGATTTATACAACAGTGAAACAACCCCCATTTGGTGCTGCATATTTCAGTGAACCCTCAGACAGGGTAACTGAGGGTTCACTGCATATTTCAGTCAAGAAAAAAAAAACAGGGTAATTGAAACATATTTAAATTTGTTGTTTTCTATCAACAATGTTGTAACAAGGTTGTTGAATAGAATGTAGGATTTGTGCGTGTTCTCTGCCATCAATTAAGGACCCACACACCCACACTGCCCCATTGCCTACAAGGACACAGGTGGTTTTAGGCACAATAGTGGATAATATAACAAAAACATTCAATTATACATTATCGAGTAGAATATCCTCTAACCCCACCTGGACTAGCTTGCTATGTCTTACAATTTACCCTGCCACTTGGTATGCAAAATCCATGCAGGCACCTGGACTTGGCTTGGTAGAACTCCATAATTGATCAAATCTGACTCTCCTTCACGAACACAGTTATGCAGCTAGAGCTGTTCACCAGCACTGTAGTTGTCCTGGAGGGTTACAACTCATCTGTAGGAGTACTTAATGGAAGTACAAATCTATGACAAATCTGAGAGCTCTTGGCACATAGATATGCATATGAATGAGAGTGAGAGAGAGATATAGGATCTCACCCCCTCTGAGCACCCCCCTGTCAGCCACCCTTATAGCCCTCCGGACATCCCCCCCACACCCACTGAGGACATACACAAGACACAGATTGTACTCCTTATGGACTCAAATGGGAAATCTAAATATCTCCACCCTGCTACCACGAAAAGACTTCCACCCTGCTACCATACAGCGGCTAAACGCAAGTATTTCCCGTGACTGTGCCTCAAAACCAAATGCTTTCCTGGCCCACCACTCCACCCTGGACTTGAAGAGCCTCTATGACCAGGTCAACCTACACAAGGCAGCAGTGCACACCTTCGCCCGGACTGTAAAGAACATCGCTCTCAAACACAGCCCGAACACTTCACACAGGAGCAACAGATCAATAGACACCCCGCCCAGACATTTTTACATTTTAGTCATTTAGCAGACGCTCTTATCCAGAGCAACTTACAGTAGTGAATGCATACATTTCAATTCATTTCATGCATTTTTTTTTGCCATACTGGCCTCCCGTGGGAATCAAACCCACAACCCTGGCGTTGCAAACACCATGCTCTACCAACTGAGCCACAGGGAGGCCAGCGAGACACTCTCCCAGACCTGCGGGACCCCCCCTGGACCTACACATAGAGGACCCACTTCGAGAGGACCTACATCCAGACCACAACACCACCAGCCACATACACCCCCCCCCCCCCAAGTCAACCATAACCACACCCCATTTAGGCCCCCTAAGATTCAGATTTATCAGTGACCTCAACCCAGAGTTTCTCAGAGTGTTCACAGTCAGCCCACTGACACCCCTATCAGACCACAGCAAATGCACAGTCTACTTGAAAAGGGCAATACTCAATCATGAGGCATCAAACCCAAAGGAACTGAGTAATGTTAAGAAATGCTATAGATGGAAGGCATGTAGTTTTGAAACCTACCAAAAAACATATAGGCAACAACAAATTAAATCCCTTTTAGACAACTTCCTGGACAAAACGTTCCACTGTAATAGTGAAGGTGTAAACTTGGCAGTAGAAAATCTTAACAGTGTTTTTGACCTCTCAGCTTTCCTATCAAATCTAAAAATCTCGAATAGAAAACTGAAGAAAATGAACAACAATGACAAACGGTTTGATGAAGAATGCAAAAATCTAAGAAAGAAATTGAGAAACCTGTCCAACCAAAAACATAGAGACCCAGAAAACCTGAGTATACACCTTCACTATGGTGAATCACTAAAACAATACAGAAACACACTAAGGAAAAAGAAGGAACAGCACGTCAAAAATCAGCTCAATGTAATTGAAGTATCCATGGACTCTAACCACTTCCTAGGAAAATTGGAAAACACTAAACAAACAACAACACAAAGAATTATCTATCCAAAATGGAGATGTATGGGTAAACCACTTCTCCAATCCTTTTGGCTCTATAACAAAGAACAAACAGCAAAAACATACACATGATCAAATACAAATCTTAGAATAAACTATTAAAGACTCCCAGAACCCACTGGATTCTCCAAATACCTTCAATGAGCTACAGGACAAAATAAAAAGCTTCAACCTAAAAAGGCCTGTGGTGTTGATGGTATCCTCAATGAAATGATCAAATATACAGACCACAAATTCCAATTGGCTATACTAAAACTCTTTCACATCATCCTTAGCTCTGGCATCTTCCCCAATATTTGGAACCAAGGACTGATCACCCCAATCCACAAAAGTGGAGACAAATTTGACCCCAATAACTACCATGGGATATGCGTCAACAGCAACCTTGGGAAAATCCTCTGCATTATCATTAACAGCAGACTCGTACATTTCCTCAGTGAAAACAATGTACTGAGCAAATGTCAAATTAGCTTTTTACCAAATTATTGCACGACAGACCACGTATTCACCCTGCACACCCTAATTGACAAACAAACAAACCAAAACAAAGGCAAAGTCTTCTCATGCTTTGTTGATTTCAAAAAAGCCTTCGACTCAATTTGGCATGAGGGTCTGCTATACAAATTTATGGAATGTGGTGTTGGGGGGAAAACATACGACATTATAAAATCCATGTACACAAACAACAAGTTTGCGGTTAAAATAGGCAAAAAAACACTTCTTCCCACATTTCTTCCCACAGGGCCGTGGGGTGACACAGGGATGCAGCTTAAGCCCCACCCTCTTCAATATATATATCAACCAATTGGCGAGGGCACAAGAAAAGTCTGCAGCACCTGGCCTCACCCTACTAGAATCTGAAGTCAAATGTCTACTGTTTGCTGATGATCTGGTGCTTCTGTCACCAACCAATGAGGGCCTACAGCAGCATCTAGATCTTCTGCGCAGATTCTGCCAGACCTGGGCCCTGACAGTAAATCTCAGTTAGACCAAAATAATGGTGTTCCTCAAAAAAGGTCCAGTCGCCAGGACCACAAATACAAATTCCATCTAGACACCATTGCCCGAGAGCACACAAAAAACTATACATACAGTTGAAGTCGGAAGTTTACATACACTTAGGTTGGAGTTATTAAATCAACTGCACATGGGGACAAAGATCGTACTTTTTGGAGGAATGTCCTCCGGTCCGATGAAACAAAAATAGAACTGTTTGGCCATAATGACTATCGTTATGTTTGGAGGAAAAAGGGGGAGGCTTGCAAGCCGAAGAACACCATCCCAACCGGGATGCACAGGGGTGGAAGCATCATGTTGTGGTTGTGCTTTGCTGCAGGAGGGACTGGTGCTCTTCACAAAATAGATGGCTTCATGAGGGAGGAAAATTGTGTGGGTATATTGAAGCAACATCTCAAGACATCAGTCAGGAAGCAAATGGGTCTTCCAAATGGACAATGACCCCAAGCATACTTCCAAAGTTGTGGCAAAATGGTTTAAGGACCACAAAGTCAAGTGGCCATCACAAAGCCCTGACCTCAACCCTATAGAAAGTTTGTGTGCAGAACTGAAAAAGCATGTGCGAGCAAGGAGGCCTACAAACCGGACTCAGTTACACCAGCTCTGTCAGGAGGAATGGGCCAAAATTCATCCAACTTATTGTGGGAAGCTTGTGAAAGGCTACCCGAAACGGTTGACCCAAGTTAAACAATTTAAAGGCAATGCTACCAAATACTAATTGAGTGTATGTAAACTTCTGACCCACTGGGAATGTGATAAAATAAATAAAATCTGAAATAAATCATTCTCTCTACTATTATTCTGACATTTCACATTCTTAAAATAAAGTGGTGATCCTAACTAACCTAAGACAGTTTTTTACTCTGATTAAATGTCAGGAATTGTGAAAAACGGCGTTTAAATGTATTTGGCTTAGGTGTATGTAAACTTCTGACTTGAACTGTACCTTGGTCTAAACATCAGCGCCACAGGTAACTTCCACAAAGCTGTGATGCCATCAAAAGGAACATAAAATTCAACATACCAATTAGGATTTGGCTAAAAATACTTGATTCAATTATAGAACCTATTACCCTTCATGGTTGTGAGGTCTGGGGTCCGCTCACCAACCAAGAATTCACAAAATGGGACAAATGCCAAATTGAGACTCTGCATGCAGAATTCTGCAAAAATATCCCCAGTGTACAACGTAGAACACCAAATAATGCATGCAGAGCAGAATTAGGCCAATACCCGTTAATTATCAAAATCCAGAAAAGAGCCGTTAAATTCTACAACCACCTAAAAGGAAGCGATTCCCAAACCTTCCATAACAAACCCATCACCTACAGAGAGATGAACCTGGAGAAGAGTCCCCTAAGACAGCTGGTCCTGGGGCTCTGTTCACAAACACAAACACACGCCACAGAGCCCCAGGACAGCAACACAATTAGACCCAACCAAATTATGAGAAAACAAAAAGATAATTACTTGACACATTGGAAAGAATTAACAAAAAAACAGAGCAAACTAGAATGCTATTTGGCCCTAAACAGAGAGTACACAGTGGTAGAATACCTGACCACTGTGACTGACCCAAACTTAAGGAAAGCTTTGACTATGTACAGACTTTTTGAGCATAGCCTTGCTATTGAGAAAGGCCACCGTAGGCAGACCTGGCTCTCAAGAGAAGACATGCTATGTGCACACTGCCCACAAAATGAGGTGGAAACTGAGCTGCACTTCCTAACCTCCTGCCCAATGTATGACCATATTAGAGACAAATATTTCCCTCAGATTACACAGATCCACAAAGAATTTGAAAACAAACCCGATTTTGATAAACTCCCATATCTACTGGGTGAAATACCAAAGTGTGCCATCACATCAGCAATATTTGTGACCTGTTGCCACAAGGAAAGATTAACCAGTGAAGAACAAACACCATTGTAACTACAACCCATATTTATGGTTGTTTATTTTCCCTTTTGTACTTTAATCATTTGTACATCGTTACAACACTGTATATATACATAATATTACATTTGTAATATCATTATTCATTTGGAACTTCTGTGAGTGTAATGTTTACTGTTCATTTTTATTGTTTATTTCACTTTTGTATATTTTCTAATCCACTTGCTTTAGCAATGTTAACATATGTTTCCCATGCTAATAAAGCCCCTTGAATTGAATTGATAGAGACAGAGAGAGACAGAGAGAGAGAGACAGAGAGAGAGAGAGAGAGACAGACAGAGAGAGAGAGAGACAGAGACAGAGGGAGAACCTTGGTTTTAATGAGGTCTCCAGGGTGAGGCGTCACATCCTCTGGCTGGAGAAAAGTGTGAAGAGGGGCCTCGTCTGTCCTCCATGTGAGGCTAACACCAGGTGGAAGAGTGGGAGTATTAGCGGATGGGAGAAGAAAGAAGAGTAACTTTGGCTTGAACAGAGCCAAGAGGCAATCACGTCAATAGTCATCCCAATTAGCATCTCAATTTAGAGGGGAGATGGAGAAGGCTGGAGAAGTGCCCTCACCTCGTACCATCGTGTCTGTTTTGACTTACGAAGGACAATATTTTTCACATTCAGGCAACAGATTGTCTGTTTTTACCCTGTCTTGTTAGTGGAAAAACTCTGCCCCTCTCTGCTCTGTTGATGTGACAGCAAATAAAAGGGCTTTACACCAATAGAATATCATAATTAATAAAAACATCTAACCTTGACCCTTTTATCTTATTGCAGCTTTCAAAATGTTGTTGTTTCACAACACTCAAATAAATACGACTCTGAATGGAGCGGTAGGGAGAGCGTGGGCTGTGTTAGTCAAACCAATGCGGCATAAAAAACTGCTACTGATGAGGGATAATTGAACTACTGAGTATCGACCCCAGGCTTGTTTTCATGTCCTGTTGCTGTATTGCAGTGCATACGATTGAGTGTTTTAGTGCTTCACGACAGCAGGTCCAGGGAGGCCCATTAGTGCTTATCTGTGAATGGATGATGGTTGGCTCTGCTATGATGAGCTCATTTGAGTGCACCTAGAAGTGTCACTTAATTATGGAGACATGCATCGATTGCTAATCGGTCAATCATTCACCTGGAATCGTCACGGTCTGCTCGCGTACAAAGAGTAACTTCAGTATTTAACCTCACCTCGCTACTCACGTGTTGTAGCTAGATAAGTGATAATGCACTAACGTATTATATTATTATGAAGTCATTTTTATGCATGTCAACCATGACCCCTAAAATTCAGATACTGCATTCTGTGCCTTCGTATGACCTTAAACAACTATATTGGTAATGTAAAGGCAAGTGCAGTATCTACCATCTAAATGTGTTCATCCAACATTCTTGTTGTTTTGCTATTTGACTTTGTATGGTCATTTATTTGACTTGGGGTCATAGGTCAAATCAGTGGTCATGGTCGATATGCATAAAAAATCACATAAATGTGTTATCACTTATCTACCCAGAACATATTTGTCTGGACACTAAATAAAACTTTAAAGACATTTTTCTAAGTTTCACTGTTTGCTAAGTATTGCTCTTCGCCTTTGACTGGCAGAGCGGGTAACTGCAGTCAAAATACAGAGGAACTTCAGTTGTCACGTCTTTCAAGGAGCAGGAAACGGGTGAGTCAGGCGCAGGAGACAAAAGGTCCGTAGAAAAATATTTAATTAAGTCCAGAGTGAATACAACGATTAGGCAGGGTGCAAAACACAAGCAGGAGGTAGAACAGCTCCAAAGCTCAAAATACACGGGCAGCCCGACAACCCTAATGCCTAATATCAGCGCCGTGTAAATCAAACACATAGGAAAATAACTCCAGCCCTAAACCCAAAACTTAACACGAAACAATCCCGCACAACTCCAAACAAGAAACTGACAAACTAAATACCCTCCCACTAATTACAAACAAGAAACAGGTGCGCACTAAACAGACATAACTAACAGACACATGAAACATGGTTCGGTGGCAGCTAGTAGGCCGGCGACGACGACCGCCGAGCGCCGCCCGACCGGGGAGTGGCGCCACCTTCTGTGGACGTTGTGACATCAGTTACTGCTGTTTGCCTTGATTTTTACTTGGATTTTGTTGTTACTGCAAATTTCACACTCCATTTTCTCTGAAAGAGAACATAATTGAACCAGGACACTTTGTCATAAGATAAAACAGATACTACAAAGCTTGATTTCAGTCTTAACTCAATTTTGAACAAAAGTGTAGTTAATGTGTTTTGCCTTTGTAGGGCAGAAATTGGTCAGTAACATAAAAGATCACTACTACATTACATGGTCTATTGATGACTATCAATACAGCTTAATGAGGTGCTTTCATATCTATCCGCCATGAGTACGTCTCACGTCTGATTTCCCTGGGACCTACAAAAAACCCATGAGATCGCTCATCTCTTCTCCTTCTCCCAGAGGAAGACTTGTCTCCAAGCATTTCTTGGGGGAAATGCTCATAAAATTTTACCTTCGAGAAAGAATGAGGTGAGAGGGGGAGGAAGACACAAACAGACAGACTCATGCTAGATCACTGTGATGCACAAACATGGTGTACTAGACAACTGAAATGCCAAGGAGAGACTGTACAGTAAGTATATAGGCTGGCCTTGGTGTATCTTATGGCAAGCCTTAGGCTTTTTTTGGGTATAATTTACAGTATTTATTAGCCTACAATTTGAGGGAGGTAAATAGTGTTTTGACAGTAGTTAGATGGTTTTGTATTCCACACTGGCATTCCTATTGCAAAATTGATTTGATTGATTTACAGTTGAAACAGCAGATGAGTATTCTTATCACTATTATGAAAATGTCCTAAATATATTCTCCCTTAACAGAGACATGAACACACATGCCTACACTGCCAGGGAGAGTTCTAAATCAACTCCTTGAAAGAGTTTTTAAAGTTATTACAGTCAAAAGGAATCATCACAAGGAGTGGGTGGGTCTCTATGGAACATCATAGCTAAGTTCACAATTTCCAAAATAATCACATTCATTCATATTTCCCTTGAAATTATCAAAAATGTTCCAGAGGCAGGTGATACTGTACAGTGTACTCCCCGAGAATGAATACAATTATTTTGTGAAACCTGGAAACTTTACCAGAGGTTAGTTGGAAATGTTGGAGTTGGTTGGCTATTCTTGCAGCCTGTAGCATGAAATAGCGTTCATATTTGATCAAAGAGTTGTTTGTTTACATTGCATGGACTTGCTTATAGGGAAGACCCTGAACCTCTAAATCTTGTACTAAAATTAACACATTGAATTATTATACAGTGTACAAAACATTAGGAACACCTGTTCTTCGTCTTTCCATGACACTAACCGTATTTCTATCCGACCTGTTTATGTGAGTAACGTACATGTCGGATAAAACATGTCATGACAGGCCAGATGGAAACAGAACATTTTTCAGTAAACTTTCCGAATGTCGACAAAACAAAATACTCTAGACAAGGTGGGATCTTTTTGTGTCGGTAAAATGAATTATGCGAGAAATGTATGTGGACATGCTTTCAAATATTGAAATAATAGCCATCATATGACGTGTGGTTCTCCCACTACGACTTGTCGGGAAAGCATGCTGTTTATTCAATTACAGATTAAATAAATGATGATGAACTTCACAGGGTGGTGAAAGTGCATGGAGATCTTGATGCTCCTTTCCAGTAAATATTGAGCGTTTTATTCTGGTAACATGATAATCGATGCCTGGCTGGCGTTTGACAAGTTTGTCCATAATAATCTCATCATGTAGTAGACTATAGTCTACCTGCGCTCTAGCCAACGGTATCTCTTCATAGGCTATACATGTGCTCTAGCCAACGGTATCTCTTCATAGGCTATACATGTGCTCTAGTCAACAGCATCTCATCATGTGGATGGGCTATTCATGGCACACTCGCTATACAACACAAACATTTTTGTGAGAAAACCATCAGTAGATTTGAAAATGAAATGGAAACCCATTTAAACTTGTATTTTTTATTCTGTACATGGGAATTTAACCGCCGAAGGTATGTCACAATTCACAGCCTTTTATCTGCGACAAGTCAATTTGATGGAAACACATCTCTGGTGCATATTGTTTTTATGCTGATTTTAGAATATTCACATAAAAATCTGTTGCCAATTGAATGGAAACCTAGCTATAGACTGACCAGGGGAAAGCTATGATCCCTTATTGATGTCACTTGTTAAATCCACTTCAGCCAGTGTAGATGAAGGGGAGGAGACAGGTTAAAGAAGGATTTTTAAGTCTTGAGACAATTGAGACATGGATTGTGCATGTGTACCATTCAGAGGGTGAATGAGCAAGACAAAATATTTCAATCTAAGTACCCCCCACCCCCACCCACCCCCAAAAATGAAAACATTTGTTACAGAAATGTTCTGCGTCCGATTCCCAACAGACATATGAACACATTCACCTCTGTCAGTCTGTTCACTCTGCCATGGGCCCTGCCTTATGATGCTCAGTCTTTCTACAGCAGGGAGCACCGGAGTGTCTGGTTTCATGTTCAGGCTGTCCACTATTATATTGCTAACCATTATCCGTATGTTTACCTGGCACTACAGTAGCTCCAGTAGCTATTACCTCATCGCAAACAAACGTCCCTCTCTATCCACCCACGGCACGTTCCAGGCATAAGTGACATGTGGTAGGAGTCTCAAAAGAGTAAGAAAAAAAGAATACACCACGTGTCATTTTTTTATTTGGTTGTGCACCAGCAGTTTTTCCCTTGTTACGTCAGTCAACGATAGTCACTATATTCACCATGTCAGCTAACAATTAATAGATTGTTAATCTAGCCAGCTATTTAAGCTTTTAGTAAATCATGGCCGAATACCGACTGGTCACGCAGGGCATGTGCCCAGGGGCCCTGACCTCTATGGGGCCCCCATTGATCATATTAAATCATATTAACATGGCATAAGTCATTACAAAATGTGTAGAATTACAGGAAATTAGCTGTAAAACTAACAAAAAAATATCTATACCCCATGGAAAAATGTGTAGAATTGCAGGAAATAAACTGTAAATATTTTCTCCACCGTCAAGACAAGGGCCAATAAAATGTTTTGCTTAGGGCCTCCAAAAGGCTTTCTCTCTCCCTCTTGCCCTCTCTCTCTCTGATTAGTGTTTTGCCACAATGGCTGCGTTTAGACAAGCAGCCCAATTCTGATTTTTTTTCTCACTAATTGTTCTTTTAACCAATCAGATCAGCTCTGAAAAAGATCTGATGTGAAAGATCTGAGATGATTGGTCAAAGGACCAATTAGTGGAAAAAAGGTCAGAATTGGACTGCCTGTGTTTAACGCATCCATGGATACATGAAGTTTAATATCCTAACAATTTTAAATTGAATGGAAAAAGTATTGATTGATTAAGGAATTGTGGTGCAGCTAGGCCAAGTCTAGCCAGCACAAGGAACGCTGGCTATGGAAACAAGCTCCAGCTGAGCACTGTTCCCCTAATGATGGTGTGGCAGTCCACTAATTGACTGCCTAAAGACTTAAAGGTGTGCAGCTCTCACTCTGCTGGGGAGAGCAAACGTGTGCGCTGTAAGGCTGAGACGTTTATGTAGAGCACGTGTCAAACTCATTCCACAGAGGGCCAAGTGTCTGCTGGTTTTCGCTCCTCTTGACTTAGCAAGGAACTCCCCTCACCAGGTTGTCTACGTCTTAATTGAAAGGAAAAAACAAAAAACAGCACACACTAGGCCCTCCATGGAATGAGTTTGACACCGCTGCTGTAGAGCTTTGAAATGTGCCTTTTCTTAATAAAAACCTGTTTCCATCGCCATTTTGTCCCTTTACCTTTGAGTTGTTGCCTATGCCCGACCCCTAGCAGTTGCGCGTATTCATGGATGACAAGGGAAGCCAGGTTCCCCAAATATTTGACCAATAAAAAAAATTATATATATAAATTAATTTCTCTGTGTTTTCATAATATTCCATCGATATGCAAGTGGCTGAATCTCACCAGAGGAATCATCTGAGTCTGAGCGAGGGAAACAGCATCCCTCTGTCTCAGTATCCAAAGATGGCCCCGACAGACATGGCTGCCTTGTTTCAGGCTCCTAAGCAACTTTGCAGTATTGTTTTTTTAAATGATATTTCTCACGTTATTAGCCCAGAATGTTTTTTGCATTATTACATACAGCTGGAAAAAACTTCTGGATATCAGAGACACGGTAACTCACCCGCATTTAGACCAGGAATACGACTTTCCTGAATTGGATCCTTGTTCGTACCTTTCAAGGCGATTTAACTTTAACTTTAATCAAATTATGTTGGTCACATACACATACACAAACGTTTTAGAACACCTACTCATTCAACGGTTTTTCTGAATTTTTTCTATTTTCTACATTGTAGAATAACAGTGAAGGTATCAAAACTGTAAAATAACACATATGGAATCATGTACAGTAGATACCAAAAAAGTGTTAAACAAATAAAAAAATATATATATTTCAGATTCTTCAAATAGCCACCCTTTGCCTTGATGACAGCATTGCACACTCTTGGCATTCTCTCAACCAGCTTCACCTGGAATGCGTGAAGGAGTTCCCACATATGCTGAGCACTTGTTGGCTGCTTTTCCTTCGCGCTGCGGTCCAACTCATCCCAAACCATCTCAATTTGGTTGAGGTCGGGGGATTGTGGAGGCCAGGTCATCTGATGCACCACTTCATCACTCTCCTTCTTGGTAAAATAGCTCTTACACAGCCTGGAGGTGTGTTGGGTCATTGTCCTGTTGAAAAACAAATGATAGTCCACTAAGCCCAAACCAGATGGGATGGCGTATTGCTGCAGAATGCTGTGGTAGCCATGCTGGTTAAGTGTGCATTGAATTCTAAATAAATAACAGACAGTGTCACCAGCAAAGCACCCCCACACCATAACCTCTACAGGATCGGTGTCACCTCCTCCTCCATGCTTTATGGTGGGGAATACACTTATGGAGATTATCCGTTCACCCACACCGCGTCTCACAAAGACACGGTGGTTGGAACCAAAAATCTCAAATTTGGACTCCAGACCAAAGGATAAATTTCCACCGGTCTAATGTCCATTGCTCATGTTTCTTGGCCCATGCAAGTCTCTTCTTCTTATTGGTGTCCTTTAGTAATGGTTTCTTTGCAGAAATTTGACCATGAAGGCCTGATTCACGCAGTCTCCTCTGAACAGTTGATGTTGAGATGAGTGTGTTAATTGAACTCTGTGAAGCATTTATTTGGCCTGCAATTTCTGAGACTGGTAACTCTAATGAACTTATCCTCTGTAGGAGAGGTAACTCTGGGTCTTCCATTCCTATGGCGGTCCTCATGAGAGCCAGTTTCATCATAGCACTTGATGGTTTTTGCAACTGCACTTGAAGAAACTTTCAAAGTTCTTTAAATTTTCCAGATTGACAGACCTTCATGTCTTAAAGTAATGATGGACAGTCGTTTCTCTTTGCTTATTTGAGCTGTGCTTGCCATAATATGGACTTGGTCTTTTACCAAATAGGGCTATCTTCTGTATACCCCCTACCTTGTCACAACACAACTGATTGGCTAAAACGCATTAAGAAGGAAAGAAATTCCACAAATTGACTTTTAAGAAAGCACACCTGTTTATTGAAATACATTCCAGGTGACTACCTCAGGAAGCTGGTTGAGAGAATGCCAAGAGTGTGCAAAGCTGTCATCAAGGCAAAGGGTGGCTACTTTGAAGAATCTCAAATATAAAACACTTTTTTGTTACTATTTGATTCCCTGTGTTGTTTCACAGTTTTGATGTCTTCACTATTATTCTAAAATATAGAAAATAGTAAAAATAAAGAAAAACCCTTGAATGAGTAGCTATTCTTAAACTTTTGACCGGTAGTGTATTTAGCAGATGTTATTGCGGGTGTAGAGAAATGGTTGTGTTCCTAGCTCCAACAATGCAGTAGTATCCCAGAGGCTGCTCCAAGACACCACCAGCGGAGAAGAGGTATTTTATTGGTCACATACAGTACACGTATTTAGCAGATGTTATTTCTGGTGTAGCGAAATGCTTGTGTTCCTAGCTCCAACAGTGCAGTAGTATCCCAGAGGCTGCTCCAAGACACCACCAGCGGAGAAGAGGTATTCGGAGTGGACTTTTAGTCAGACTCAGGAGGCGTGCACACCATCCACCGTTTCCGAGTATATTACTTGTGTGAGGGATCAGCCGGATCAAGTGGTCCAACTGTGCCCTCTCCTGGAGGTGGGCCGCAGTACAGCCACTACTGATGAGCTCACCTGAGGCCAATTAACTAATTATTGTTTGTGCTCTCATAAGGACCTGACTGAAGGGGCAGAGGAGGAGAGTGATTATGAGCTGGAGACTGTGGTGAATTCCAGGACACTATTAGTTACAGTTATAGGTTCACCTAAAGCTGTTGGATTGGCCTTTGGTACCAACTGTATTTAAAAAATAAATAAATGGATAGCCATTACCCAGGCCTTTGTTTGTATGGTCCCAGAGAGAGTTGAAAGAAGAACCCCCAATACAGTTTCCTTTTTGTTGAAGTCACGTCTCTGTGTTTCATTTCGTGCTGTCCTGCCTAGGATTTTGTCAGTGAATAGGTACGGCCTTTCACACTTGTTAATGTTCAGTCCCTGGACAGTAAAGTAAACGAGCTCAGTGCTAGGATCTCCTTCCAGAGAGACATCAGGGACTGTAACATACTCTGTTTCACGGAATCAAAGCTCTCTCCGGATATACCGTCCCCGTCCATACAGCCAGCTGGGTTTTCAATACATTGTGCAGATAGGAATAAAGAACTCTCAGGGAAGAAGAAAGGCGGAGGTGTATGTTTCATTGTGTGATTGTGGTAACGTACATTAACTCAAGTCCTTTTATTCAGCTGACCTAGAATACCTCACAATCAAATGCCAACCGCATTACCTTCCTAGAGAATTTTCTTCGGTTATCGCCAGAGCCGTGTATGTTCCCCCTCAAGCCGATAACATGACGGCTTTCAAGGAACTACACTGGACCTTGTGGAAACTGCATATCCTGAAGCTGCATTTATTATAGCTGAGGACTTTAATAAAGTAAATCTGAGGAAAACTAAGTTCTAACAGTACATCGCCTGCATTACTCCATTTTGCTTGTCCCTTCCTATAGGCAGAAACTCAAACAAGAAGTAATCCTGCTAAAGTCTATTCAATGCTGGTCTGACCAAGCGGAGTCTTGCTTAAAGACTGTTTTGATCAAGCGTACTGGGACATGTCCGGATTGCCTCTGAGAATAACATTGATGTATACACTGACACGGTGACTGAGTTAATCAGGAAGTGTATAGGAGATGTTGTTCCCACTGTGACGATTAAAACCTATCCAAACCAAAAACCGTGGATAGATGGTAGCATTCGTGCAAAACTGAAAGCGCGAACCACCACATTTAACCATGGCAAGGTGACTGGGAATATGATCCAATACAAACAGTCCAGTTATGCCCTCCATCAGTACAGAGACAAAGTGGAGTTGCAATTCAGCGGCTCAGACACGAGACCTATGTGGCAGGGACTCCAAACAATCCTGGATTATAAAGGGAACACCAGCCACGTCGTGGACATTGACGTCTTGCTCCCGGACAAGCTACACACCTTCTTCGCCTGCTTTGATGACAGCGCAGTGCCGCCTGTGAGATCTCGTACTCCGTGGCCGACGTGAGTAAGAAATTTAAGCGTGTTAACCCTCACATCCCTGGTTTCCCAGGTCTAAATCAGTCCATGATTAGAGGGGAACAATGAAAAAGCACAGTGGAACTGGGTTTGAGGTCCAGAGTTGAGTTTGAGGGTTCTAGGGGGCAGAAGCGGTGAATGGATAAAATCACTGGGGAAGCAAAACCAAGCCAATTTAAAAAAGCTATATACAGTACTAGTCAAGTTTGGACACCTACTCCTTCCAGGGTTTTTCTTTATTTTTACAATTTTCTACATTGTAGAATAATAGTGAAGACATCAACTTTGAAATAACGCCTATGGAATCTTGCAGTAACCAAAAAAATGGTTAAACAAATCAAAATAGATGTTATATTTGTAAGGGCTGTCGTGAGAGAGAGACCAAGGTGCAGCGGAGTTAGTTTTCATCATAAAAGGGTTTAATGAACACTATACAAAAGAAACCAGAACATGACTAGCAACAGTTCTGTTAGGAACACACTAAACAGAAAACAATTACCCACAAAACCCAAAGGAAAAACATGCTCCTTATGTGTGACTCCCAATCAGCAACAACGAGCTTCAGCTGTGCCTGATTGGGAGCTACACACGGCCCAAAACAAAGAAATACAAAAACATAGAGAAAGGAACATAGAATGCCCACCTAATGTAACACCCTGGCCTAACCAAAATAAAGAACAAGAACCCCACTCTATGGCCGGTGCGTTACAATATTTAAGATTCTTCAAAGTAGCCACCCTTTGCCTTGATGACAGCTTTGCACACTCTTGGCACAGAAATGAGTGCTACAGGCGATAGTTGTTTAGTGACCTTCAATTTCTTGTGTACAGGAACAATGGTGGACATCTTGAAGCAAGTGGGAACAGCTTACTGGGATAGGGAGAGATTGAATATGTCTGTAAACATAAATAATACTTTTTTTTACATTATTAACCCATCCACCACCACCCCTCTTCGGAGGTCATATATTTTGGCAAGAATTTTGTAAAATAATTCCAATTGAAAATCTCAGTGTTGAATCAGGTGTTTTTTGTATCAGTTCATAAACCATGTATCATGGAATCAGTACATCAAAAATCTCTTCCCATTTATTTTGCAACCTGTATGGTGTAGCTGTCAACATTTTTGTCCTCAAATGAAACTGGTATATTTTTCTATTTATTCCAATTCCTTTCAGCCAATTTGTATCTTTAATTTATGGCAGACAAACAAGTTCTCTACCTTCTCCCTTTTCCACTTGCCTCCTTCATTTTTGTGGTAATGCGGCAATCAGTTGGTTGTAAGTTTGGATTGAGCAGACATTCCCATATATTTTGTTAGCTGCATATGTGACAACTCCACTGTTTATATTCATTATATTTTTAATACATGTAATTTAAAAAAAATCATTTTTACCATAAATAACTTTGTTTATAACTGTGGCAATGAACACCCCAAAATCCACCTTTTTAACACACAGAATATCTTTGACTGGCAAACAATATTTACTTAAGGCTGTGGTGCATCCACTACCATATCTTCAGGAGCATCACTTTTTTTCTCAAATCTTTTAAATTGCCTCCATGTAGATTTGATTGGTTGCGCTAACTTTTGCTACCTTAATCTCCTTCACCCTTACAGGGCACTCCAGGAACTCAGGATCATGATCCCCAACAAAATTCCAACACCGTCGTCCTTCTACACGCCATTCTTCAGTATACTCCATCTGTCTTCACACACTTGAAACATGGCCAAATCCTTCACAGTTCTTAGACTGCTGTGGTTTTGGAATGAAAGATCTTACAGCGTATCTTACATAACCAAGCTTCACATGCGTAGGTAGATGCTCTTTATCAAAAAACAACAGGACTGACAAACTTTCTTATTTTTCTCCATTCACCCAGCGGGTCAGAGGCCGGGCATCAACCACACCAGGAAATCTCTTCAGGTATTCGACCTGAACATCTGTCGTCACCCCTGAGATGACTCCTTTGACAGGTGCTCTACTCCGAAGTCCAAAGCACAAAACTTCTGTTGTCTGGATTCTTTTGAGGCCTACTGCAATCTTCCTCTGTTCTTCAGAAATATAACGAATCAAAATAAGACCACTCCTGGTCACTCTGAAAGACTCCACTTTTCCCAGTGCATACTTCACCATTTTCGACACCCCAAGCTCACAGAACGGGACCACTGAGTGCTGAAGCGCGTAGCGCATAAAAATAGTCTGTCCTCGGTTGCAACACTCAATACCGAGTTCTAAACTGCCTCTGGAAGCAACATCAGCACAAGAACTGTTCGTCTGGAGCTTCATGAAATGGGTTTCCATGGCCGAGCTGCAAAACACAAGCCAGTGGAAAGGAGTTCTTTGGAGTGATCAATAACGCTTCACCATCTGGCAGTCCGACAGACGAATCTGGGGTTGGCGGATGCCAGGAGAACGCTACCCCCCCAAATGCATAGTGCCAATTGTAAAGTTTGGTGGAGGAGGAATAATGTTCTGACCTCAACCCCATCGAACACCTTTGGGATGAATTGACTGACTGCAAGCCAGGCCTAATCACTCGACCTCATTAATGCTCTTTTGGCTGAATGGAAGTAAGTCCCCGCAGCAATGTTCCAACATCTAGTGGAAAGCCAGCTGCTAACATTAGCTAGGTTAGGGGTTAGGTTAAAGGGTTAGGAGTTAGGTTAAAGGGTTAAGGTTAGGGGAAGGGTTAGCTAAAAGGGTTATGGGAAGGGTTAGCTATCATGCTAAGTAGTTGCAAAGTGTTGTAGCTAAAAAGTAGTAAGTAGTTGAAAAGTTGCTAAAATGCTAAAGTTGTCCTTGATGAGAATCGAACTCGCATCCTTTGGGTTGCTAGACATTCATGGTATACACCCACCCATCCCTCATTTTGGGTTGTTCGACGTTCACATTATACACTCACCCATCCACCCCTCGTTTTTACCTTTAGTATCCTTATCTTTTGTAACCATACCAAACGTAACATATCATACTAATTTGAGTGTCCCAGATTTCCGTTTACTATGTTACATCTAGTCTATGAGACCAGGCTGAAAATTAGGCTACCTGCACATGTTTGTCCACTCCAAAATAATTCCAGCATCTAATCAGTTGCACTGTGCACCAGCTCCATTTGATGAATGGAAAGAGACATCTGTTACAAAACACCAAAAGGTGTAATGACATGCGGTGATTGTCATTGGGTCTACACTCTTGTAGCCTGAATGAATTGATGCGTCTTGCTGACAAAATGACATTTTCTTGTAGAAAGAAAAGTTGGGACACCAAAAAAGGGGCTGAAATACAGGACTGTCCCGGGATGACAAGTGCAGCAACAGGGGCAAAAATTGTTTAAACTAGTCCTTGCATGCATAGCTCTGTCTATGAATTTGAGAGTGGTTACACTTTTCCAGCCCCATGGTCTAGATACAAAGAGGGAGTGTCTACCCTAAATGGTGTTACCCTGTATGGTCTTCAGTGCACTTAATGTTGTACATGGTGTCATACTGCCCCCTACCTCAAACGAAGAGGTCATACAAGCAGGAGTAGATTATGCAGTGTGTTGTATGTAAAGAGGAACATATGAGCACTGTATCAAAGGTAATTAGGACAATAGTGGTGTTTAGCTGCGAAAATGTATTCTGACCTGAGGGCAGTAAAAAGCAACACCCAGCACTGCAGGTCCCTCTCACTATACTACCATGCTGCTCTACAACTGTTGATCTCAACTGGCAGTTCTGTTCAAATGAGTGTCATTACCATAGAGATCTAATTATATGGTCATTACCTACTTTGCTAGTACAGACTGGGATATGTCCCGGGATTCATCCGATAGCATTGAGGAGTTTACCACAAGAGTCACAGGCTTCATCAATAAGTGCACATCTCCACAGTGACTATATGTATCCAAACCGAAAAGCATGGATTACAGGCAATATCCATGCTGGGCTAAAGGCTAGAGCTACCACCTACAAGGAACGGGACATGGACATGGACACATACAAGAAAGCCCGCTAGGACCTCCGACGAGACATCGAACATGCAAAAGGACAATATAGGAGGAAGGTGAAATCCTATTACACCGACTTCAAAGCTCGTTGTATGTGACAGGGCTTGTCACATACTATAACGGATTAAAAAAGGAAACCCAGCCGTGAGCTGCCCAGTGACACAAAACTCCCAAACCAGCTAACTGCCTTTTTATGCTCGCGTTGAGGAATACAACACGTCTTGCGTGAAAGCCCTTATCTTTCAATCTCTCCTTGTCCCAGTCTGTAATCACAACATGTTTCAAGCTGACCATCATTGTCCCTGTTCCCAAGAGCTCCAAGGAAACCTGCCTAAATCTCTATTGCCCTGTAGCACTTACATCTGTAATTATGAAGTGTTTTGAAAGGCTGGTCATGACACACATCAACACCATCCTCTCAGACACCCTGCATCCACTCCAATTCGCAAACCACCCCAACAGACCCAGAGATGACGCAATCTCAATTGCACTTCACACTACCCTCTCCCACCTGGACAAGAGGGAAAATAACTAATGTATGTGAGAATGCTGTTCATAGACTACAGCTCCGCATTCAACAGCATAGTCCCCTCCAAGTTTGCCGACAACACGACGGTGGTACTCTTGATCACCAACGGCAACAAGAAAGCCTACAGGGAAGAGGTCAGAGATTTAGCAGTGTGGTGCCAGGACAACAACCTCTCCCTCAACGTCAGTAAAACCAAGGAGCTGATCGTTGACTATAGGAGGGGAGAGCACATCGACATCCACGTTAACGGGCTGTAGTGGAGCGGGTCGAGAGCTTCAAGTTCCTTGGCGTCCACGTCACTAAGGACTTTTTTTTTATATACACATCTTTTTAAAATTGATTTTCCACTAACCCTACCACCCCTCTCCTAATTGGAGTAAACTAATGAACAACAACACTTTGGCTTCTACTTCCAGCATATACATACTATATATATTTTACAGACATAATCTATTTTACAATAGTTATTTTTTGTTTGTTTTTACTCCTATCCTTCCGCTACCCTCAACCCCTGAAGATCATCCAGTTTGCCATATATTTTTCAACTTTGCTCTTTCACAAAAGTTCTGAACCTAATATACATTTTACGGACACAGTATATTTTACATTAGTTATCGTGTTATTAGTCCCAACCTTCAGCTCCACTCAACCCCTCCCATCTATCACCTAACACCATCCAAATTGGATTTCTATTTGCCATATATTTTTCAACTGTGCTGTGATGTTTCACAAAGGTTCTGAACCTTTCTACTCTCATAGTTTCTACAGATTGTAAATTAAAGATAAAGGGTATTGCTAAAGGTATTATTATATTATTGATCAATTGACTATGACTTATTAAATCACCCAGTAGTGCAATCTGCAGAGTTAGCTCCAGGTAAATGTTAGAATTCTTCAGCCATTCCTGGACTGTTCACTCTGCTACCATCCGGCAACAGTACCGGAGGATCGGCTCTCGGACCAACAGGCTTCGAGACAGCTTCTTCCCCCAAGCCATAAGACTTTTAAACAGTTGTGTAAAAAGTATCCAATTGTCATACTTGAGTAAAAGTAAAGATACCTTAATAGAAAATGACTCAAGTAAAAGTGAAAGTCACCCAGTAAAATACTACTTGAGTAAAAGTCTAAAAGTATTTGGTTTTAAATATACTAAAGTATGAAAAGTACATGGAATTCCTAAAATATACTTAAGTATCATTTCAAATTCCTTCTATTAAGCAAACCAGACGGCAAAGCAGACGGATATCATAAGGTGAATGCACCAATTTGTAAGTCGCTCTGGATAAGAGCGTCTGCTAAATGACTTAAATGTAAAATGTAAATGGATAGCCATGGGCACTCCAACACAAATGAAGCATGTGTTTAGTGAGTCCCCCAGATCAGAAGCGGTAGGGATGACAAGGGATGTTCTCTTGATAAGTGTGTGAATTAGACAATGTTCCTGTCCTGTAACGAGTTATTTTGGGTGTCAGGGAAAATGATTAGATTAAAAAGTATATTATTTTCTTTCGGAATGTAGTGAAGTAAAAGTTGTACAAAATATAAATAGTATAGTAAAGTACAGATACCCCCAAAAAACTACTTAAGTAGTACTTTCAAGTATTTTTACATAAGTACTTTACACCACTACTTTCAAAAAACTAATAGACTGATAAATAGTAAATTAATGGTTACCCGGACTATCTTGCACTGACCCTACACACAAACACTCACTAGATTATACACGCTATACACACTATATACAAAAGCATGTGGACACCGCTTTAAATGAATGAATTCGGCTATTTCAGCCACACACGTTGCTGATAGGTGTATAGAATCGAGCACACAGCTATGCAATCTTCATAGACAAACATTGGCAGTAGAATGGCCTTACTGAAGACCTCAGTGACTTTCAACGTGGCACTGTCATAGGATGCCACCTTTCCAACAAGTCAGTTCATCAAATACTCACTACTGAGTTCTAAACTGCCTCTGGAAGCAACATCAGCACAATAACTGTTTGTCGGGAGCTTCATGAAATGGGTTTCCATGGCCGAGCAGCCGCACACAAGCTTACGATCACCATGAGCAATGTGTTAGGCTCGCCGCCATTGTACTCTGGAGCAGTGGAAGCACGTTCTCTGGAGTGATCAATCACGCTTCACCATCTGGCAGTCCGATGGATGAATCTGGGTTTGGCGGATGCCAGGAGAACGCTACCTGCCTGAATGCATACTGCCAACTGTAAAATTTGGTGGAGGAGGAATTATGGTCTGGGCTGTATTTCATGGTTCGGGCTAGGCCCCTTAGTTCCAGTGAAGGGAAATCTTAATGCTACAGCATACAATGACATTCTAGACGATTCTGTGCTTTGAAATTTGTGGCAACAGTTTGGGGAAGGCCCTTTCCTGTTTCAGCATGACAATACCCCTGTGCAGAAAGCGAGGTCCATACAGAAATGATTTGTCGAGATCGGTGTAGAAGAACTTGACTGGCATGCACAGAGCCCTGACCTCAGCCCCATCGAACACCTTTGGGGTGAATTGGAACGCCAACTTCGAGCCGGGCTTAATCGCCCAACATCAGTGCCCGACCTCACTAATGCTCTTGTGGAGGAATGGAAGCAAGTCCCCGCGGCAAAGTTCCAACATCTAGTGGAAATCTGTCCCAGAAGAGTGGAGGCTGTTATGGCAGCAAAGGGGTGACCAACTCCGTATTAATGCCCATGGTTTTGGAATTAGATGTTCGACGAGCAGGTGTCCAAATATTTTGGTCATGTAGTGTATGTACACACTCACACACACCACTTTGGCAATCCCCCCCCCCCCCCCCCCCCCCCCACACACACACATACAGTACCGGTCAAAAGTTTGGACACACCTACTCATTCAAGAGTTTTTTGTTATTTTCAATATTACCAAAAAAGTGTTAAACAAATCAAAATATATTTTACATTTTAGATTCTTCAAAGTAGCATTTCATTGTAAAGTCTACAATACAGATTAGGTCTAGCATTTTGTGATTCACAAATTTTTTTGTTTGTTGTATGAATCATTGGCAGTAGGCCTATAGTCTGTAGGGTCATAAGGACATGCTTTATTGACACTGCTTCATTTCAGATCAGCCCAATGGCCAAACCCTTAACCCACATTCTGTTCTTCCAAATATGCCTGTACCTAAACACAATTACTGGTCCATGAATTAGGATGGATTCAGTTCTTTTGACTTTGTGATAACAGTTAAGTAGATAAATATTGCCACCATGTGGTTGTACAAGTATGGTCTACTTTGTTAGTCTCAGTCCTATGGCCTATGGGCACCCAATTTGGAACCCACAGGGTGTGCAGGCTTTTTCAGCTAAGTATTATATCAACACACCTGATTACACTAACTAAGCAATAACTTTCATGCTTGACTCCGGTATGGTAGTGATAGTGTAACAGCTATTCAAACCACAGGTTCTAGGCCCATTAAAACAGGCCTATAGGGAACAGTCTGAGGCAGATATAAAAAATGAAAAAACGTTTTAATTTTTTATTCAGGTATACGATTTGCTTTTTTGAAATAGGATCTTACTGGTGCTGAAGGTCTGATTCAATAGTATAGGCCTGCTTGGACCCCCATCTGATGTTCTCCAAACACATGGAATAACCTGCAACCAACTGAAAACAAAATACATTAATGCATAACTTTACATAATTTAATTTGGATTTTGTCGAACTTGAATAAAGTTAATATACCTTGTGAGCACATTTGACCACACCCCAAACAGCATGGTCCCAAAACGTTTGCCTTCAAAGAAATATACTTGTGCAGCAATGACCCAATACACTCTGCATAGGTCATAAGATCTTATCTAAACACTAAACCGGTGTAGCCTGGGCGATTTTATCAACTAATTAGGGTCCCCTGGGAAACGGTTCCTACCCTGTCTGAAACAAAAGTATGCAGCCCAGGCCTGTAGCCTACTAGTGCTATGGTACTAGTGCTTTTCAACACTACTTGAGTAAAAGTCTAAAAGTATTTGGTTTAAATATACTTAAGTATCAAAAGTAAATGTAATTGCTCAAATATACTTTAGTATCAAAAGTAAAAGTGAAGGTATAAATGGGGCGGGGGTAGGTTGACCTCAGGTCTCCCCACTGGAAGCCCAAGGTTGAGGGAGCAGGGGAATCTATTAAATAGCGCACCTCTAACTTTGTACAGTACTAATGCAATTAATAAAATTAGTCACACTACGAAATACTACCAAATAAACCACAATTCATTCATAATACTGTGAATATATAGTTTCACAGACATATTGTTGTATTTTTTTCTGGTTTGTGCGAAATCTTTAAGAATAATATAAAACCAGTCTGCACACCACCAAGGTGAATTGGTTTAGTCTTGACTCTTGGTTGACAGTGTTGGGGGATGGATAATGTATTGATAATGAAGTGTCAAATCAACACAAATTTGATTATATTTGTCTTTGTTACTTCTCTTTGATATTTGAGTCTTATTTTTGTAAATATTATTTTATATATATATATAGTTTTAAATGCTATAATTATTTATTTGTGTTGTTCCAAATATATGAATAAAAATGACAGTTAGTGCAGAATGGTGCTTTTTTGGGGGGGGGGGAGCGCTGAAGGGGGGTTCGCCCAGGGAGCTATACAAGCTAGAACCACCACTGGCCAGGGACACACTCCAACACTTAGACATAAGCATTTGTGTTTAATGAGTCCGCCAGATCAGAGGCAGTAGGGATGACCAGGGATGTTCTCTTGATAAGTGTGTCAGGGAAAATGTTGGGAGTAGAGAGTACATTATTTTCATTAGGAATGTGGTGAAGTATCAGTGATGGCGCCGGAGGGGAGGGCTGCCGTCTTATCGGCTCTTAACCAGCCATACTATTTTGTTTGTTTTTTCGCGTTGTTCTTAACTTGTTTTGTACATAATGTTGCTGCTACCACCTCTTATGAACAAAAAGACATCAAAATTGCTCACCTCAAACTGGAGGAAGAGTTCTTCAATGAGTTGGACGGGAGGGATATAATACAGACACCCGACCAGGCCCAGATCCCCGTTATTCGCTGGAGAAGGAAAATGAGATTTCGCGGAAAGAGATCAGGTTGCCTTGTGAGGATCAGGCGACAAGTGGCTAATCTGCCATTGCCTTCCATCCTGCTAGCTAACGTTCAATCGCTGGAAAATAAATAGGAAGAACTGAAAGTACGTTTATCCTACGAACGGGAGACAAAGGAGAGGATTGTGGACTACAGGAAAAGGAGGACCGAGCTCGCAACCAGTCTCATCGACAGTGCTGTAGTCGAGCAGGTTGAGAGCTTCAAGTTCCTTGGCATCCACATTACCAACAAACTAACATGGTACAAGCACACCAAGACAGTCGTGAAGAGGGCATGACAAAACCTATTCCCCTCAGAAGACTCAAAAGATTTGGCATGGGTTCTCAGATCCTCAAAAGGTTCTACAGCTGAACCATCGAGCGCATCCTGATGGGTTGCATCACTGCCTGGTATGGCAACTGCTCGGCCTCCAACCGCAAGGTACTACAGAGGGTAGTGCGAACGGCCCAGTACATCACTGGGGCCAAGCTTCCTGCTATCCAGGACCTCTATGCTAGGAGGTGTCCCAAAAAATTGTCAAAGACTCCAACCACCCTAGTCATAAACTGTTCTCTCTGCTACCGCACGGCATGCGGTACCGGAGTGCCAAGTCTAGGTCCAAGAGGCTCTTAAATAGCTCCTACCTCCAGGCCATAAGACTCCTGAACAGCTAATCAAATGGCTACCCAGACTATTCGCATTGCTCCACACCACTGCTACTCTCTGTTATTATCTATGCATAGTCACTTTAATAACTCTACTTTCATGTGCATATTACCTCAATTGCCTCAACACCAGTGCCCCCACACATTGACTCGGTACCACCGTTAGCCCCTCTATTGTTATTTACTGCTGCTCTTTAATCATTTGGTATTCTTATCGCTTACTTTTGGGGGGTATTTTCTTAAAACTGCATTGTTGGTTAATGGCTTGTAAGTAAGCATTTCACTGTAAGGTCTACTGTTGTATTTGGCGCATGTGACAAATACAATTTGGTTTGAAGTAAAAGTAAAAGTTGGCAAAAATATAAATATTAAAGTAAAGTACAAATACCCCCCAAAAACGACTTATGAGATGATTAATATTAGGCTGAAAAGTGGCGGAATTGCCCTTTAAATCACAAGGCCTACTGCAGTCCGTTCCATCGGATAATGATCAGAGTACCACATTTTAGAAGTAACCGATACACTTTACCGTATTTATTAAATGCCCATATTCTTCCGCAGGGTCAGGGAGTATTTTCAAGAAATTGTTTTATAAACCTATGGATATTGCATTTAACCTAATTTGCGGTTTTGATTTATAATACAAGTGAAAATAGTAAAATATTATTATAAACTATTACATCTCCAAGTGTATCTCTTCGATTTATGCAGCGATATTTTCGACCTATATTTTTGGGAGTCCTACAGTCGGGAGTTATTATTTGGTGTCACTTAAACATGGCCACCGTAAAGAGTACGATACAACTTTAATTTTTTTGACCAGGTAGAACTCGCCATTTCGTGTTTTCTGACATAGCTAGTGTATAAAAAAATGTGTTTTTATGTTTTGCTGAACACTCATGTTAGTCTTTCCGGCTAGTCAGCTACGCCAGCTAAGGCATCTTGCTTTCTGTCGCGGCTGAAGAAAATAGAACCAGTTGGCAAGCAAAGCGAACGCTCGTCAGCCAGCAAGCTAGCTCGAGGAACTAGCCATTGCATCGTTTATTTTTGTCCAAAGCATTGGCTTTCTTGTGAAGATTTTGTGAAATTTTCTTGAAGAAGACTACTTGGAATTTGTTCCTGTTTTGGATTATGGATATTGGCTACATCTTCCCCCTATAATAATAGTAAAGGATTAAGTGTGGCAGTTAGCTGAACATTTTATTTGTGCGACAGCTGTCATTTGGAGAAAAGAAAGTGATCCATCATGCGTTTGCAATGAAGCTGATCTCTACTGGATTTACATTTTGCATCCTTTTTTCAAATGGGTGATGTTAAACATCGGATTATTGGTTTATGCGTTCATGCTTTTTTTAACAGCGGTGGTATTGCTTTCGTAGCTAACATTGGCGTGGCCACCTAGCTAGTTAGCTACTTATCGTACAGAACAGAAGACTGAGCTAGCTAACTTGTCTAACGTTAACTAGCTGAGTGACAGTTGGCGATATCATTATTCCTCACAAATACACTACAAAGTGATATAACTATATATCTCTTACAATTTTGGACATGAAGAAGATAACCTACTATTCATAATTTTAAAGGTAAGTTATTTTAGCTAGCTATTTCATGTACTCGCTAGCTTGCTACATCATTTTCGGATTTGCAGCGGCCGTTCGAGCCTAGTGTTTTTTTCGCCGCCTTGTTTGGTCCGAACGTTCGACCCAGCGAATCAGCCAAACTAGACATATTTTCTGCTAGAAAATACATTTAGACACGTGAACGCTTCAGTTGTGGATAAATGCAAGGCTAACGTGTGCTTTGAATCACCGCTGTTGATTCTGTATACTCTAATGTTATGTAGCTAGCGAACCTGTTAGCTAACAGTAAACTAGAAGTTGACCAGCTAAGTTAGCTACGCTCGTTTTGATCTCAGTATATTTATGTTGGAGGTCGTCTCATACCAAACATAATGCTAACTAAACTAGATAGCTATCTACATAGTTGGCAAACTTCTGTATTTGGGAAATGTAGCGAGTTAGCTCTAGCAGAGAGTAGCTAGTTGATTTGCTAGCCAAAACCTTTTATCCACATGCTAGTTAGCTAACGTTAGCTACCGGGTAGGTAGCTGTGGAATCATGCATGACTTCTAAAGTGATTTGACTTTGAAGTTTTAGTTTTAACAATTAGTTAATATTATCAGGCAGCCTTGCATATCAACACTATGTAGATGTTGTCTAACGCTAACTCACATTTTCAATGGCTCAGCTAAGTTAGCTAATGGTAGCTACCTACCGCTACTAGCTAACTAGTCATTCAGATACTTTGGCTGGCAATATAGGCAGTTGCATCCCATTTATCATTTATCAAATACCTTGATCATCATCTTATATCTCTGTATCCCACAAAGTGGGATATCACTAGTCTATTAGTAGGCACATCATATTGTTACTCATTTGCAATGCCATGCAATAGCCAAACAAAGACTACAAAGAACCTAGGATGGCTAGCTAGCTAGTTAGCTTGTTTTGGCTGACTTGAGCATGCAGTTGCTTTGTGCTGTACGCTAGTTTAACAAAGGTAGCTAGCTAGCCCAGTGTGTCTGGGGGTACCCAACTGTGCCCACTGCCTTATGAAACCAATGTTCTTCCATGCTAATGTAGTTATCTCTGTAGAAACTAATATGCAACATTAAGATTCACTTTAAAGTGTACATATTTAGTCTGTTTACTATAATTGGTCACTACACTTTATTTTATTCCACTTTTTTTATCCAGTCATTGATCTACTTCACGCCCCAGCTTTTGGCCACCCACTTGTGCCTCCTCCTTATGGTCATAGGCTGAGTAGGGCTATAGCGAATCTTTGTCTTTCCAGAATCCATACTTTACCTATTTGTTATGTTTGTAACGTGTACTTGTTCAAACTTGCTGTCAAGCCTATTGCTCTATAGGCAGGCAAGGGCACAGAATGTATCAGCCTACTTGCTGTGTATGACAAAGACCACATTAAGGGCTGCTGTGATTACCTTTGGGAAGAATGGAATATCGATGTTAGGAAATTGGCTTACCAAAGACCATCCAATCAGGGGGCTCATCTAGGGTCTACATATTTTGCAGCAACCTACACGATTTGGAACAACCCCAAGCTCAACTTGTTGATACTGTGGCATTTGTTTTTTTCTCTCCCATTGACTACATCTAGTCTTAGCTGAACTTCCCACACAAAGACTGCATTGGATGCCACAAGAGGTCAAATATAGGCTCAGTCACAGAATAACATCAAGCTGGTTTTGGAAAAGATTCAGCTCTCACACAGGTAGCTAGTTGATCTCAATCTCAAAATCAGTGCAAGGTCTCCCTGATGACACGATGCTGTATACGGTGCAGTGGAGGGATGGATCCTGGTCATGGCTAGCAGGAATGCAGATAATGTCAAATAAGGCACTTCTGGCATTAGCTGCATCCTGTCTAGTCAACCATGGATCCGGTGTAGTAGGCTAGTTCCAGGAAGAGACAGTGTGCCGGAAGAGATTCTCCCATTGGCAGTGTCCCTCAACTGTCTGAGAGAACAGGGTGTCAGACAAGCCCTTTAAAAGATCGGGATGACATCATCTTCAACAGACAGTCAGGCTGAGCTGAAAAGTCAATACACTTATGACTTTTTGTTCTCAGTGTTTGTCATAATAAAACATATGCCTACTGGTTTACAGTGTGTCCTCTCATGCTGTTACAATATGATACTGAACAGAGAACCACAGTGGAACAAACTAATTAATCCACTGTGGAACAAACAAATAGAGCAGGCTTATTTCAGTGGTAAGTAGAGGCAACTTCGGAGGCTGATAGGAGAGGAATGCAAGAACATAAGCGAGGCATCGAAGGACGAACGATCATCCAGACAGAGACATGAGGTCACAGTGTGGTGGTAGGTAGCTCAGGAAAGGAGAGAGTAGGTATGTGAACTCTTACATTGATAACACTAATGAATAGGTTGAACATTGCTTCAGGTCAGAGGTAAGTTTTAGGCATTTCCTCGAGTATCATATCTGGAAAAGATATGCCACCCCTGTTTTGGTAATAAGCTGAGGGATGGGCCTGAAGAAATGTAAATGCTTTCAAATTCAGAGAGAGCTATGGATGCCAGAACTGACTGACAAAAAAATGTGTTTTAACCGTTTTGATACTATAGTGTTTACATTTATACTGAAGAAAAATATAAATGCAACAATTTTAAAGATTTTACTTAATTATAGGTAATATAAGGAAATCAGTCCATGGATTTCACATGATTGGGAATACAGATATGCATCATAAAAAAAAGTAGGGGTGTGGATCAGAACCAGTCCTCATCTCCTTCGTATAGAGTTGATCAGGATGTTGATTGTGGAATGTAGTCCCACTCCTCTTCAATGGCTGTGCGAAGTTGTTGGGAACTGGAACCCGAGCATCCAGAGCATTCCTAACATGCTCAATGCGTGACATGTCTGGTGATTATGCATGCCAGGGAAGAACATTTTCAGCTTCCAGGAATTATGTACATATCCATGCGACATGGGGCCATGCGTTATGCTGAAACATGAGGTGATGGCGACTGATGAATGGCACGGCAATGGGCCTCAGGATCTCGTCACGGTATTTCTGTGCATTCAAGTTGGCATCAATAAAATGCAACTGTGCTCGTTGTCCGTAGCTATGCCTACCCATATTGTAATCCCACTGCCACCATGGGACACTCTGTTCACAACGTTGACATTCGCAAACTGTTCGCGCACACAATGCCATACACGTGGTCTGCGGTTGTGAGGCCAGTTGGACGTACTGTCAAATTCTCTAAAACGACATTGGAGTTGGCTTACGGTAGAGAAATTAACATTGAATTCTCTGGCAACAGCTCTGGTGGATATTCCTGCAGTCAGCATGCCAATTGCACGCTACCTCAACTTGAGTTATCTGTGGCATTGTGTTGTGACAAAACGGCACGTTTTAGTGACTTTATTGTCCCCACCACAACGTGCTTCTGTGTAATGATTTGTGCTTTTTAATCAGCTTCTTGATATGCTTCACCTGTCAGGTGGATGGGTTATCTTGGCAAAATATGAATGATCACTAACAGGGATGTAAACAAATTTGTGCACAACATTTGAGAAATATGCTTTTTGTGCGTATGGATTTTTTTTATTTCCACCCATGAAACATGGGACCAACACTACATGGTGCGTTTTATATTTTTGTTCAGTGTACTTTGTTTACAAACATTGGAGTAAAATAAGCATATATTTTGGGTTCTGATGGGGTACGACAGTTGAGGCATTTAAGTTCTGTTCTTCAAGAATCAATGGGTACATTCATTTATGTCTAAAAATGGATGTAGCATCTGCAGATTGCCCCTTTTTTTAATAATCAATTGTGTAGAATAGATTCAACATTTCATCAGGGCAATGTGAAAACTTGTCCTGGAGAGCGGCACATCTTATTCATACACAGATTCCAAAGTACGTCAAGTAACCAAACCACATATTCAAACAGGCATGATTGTGCACTGATGCCTCTCTCTCCCTCCCTTCGAGAAGAATGTCATCAGAGGATAAGACTGTGGAGCCCTCTGACCAGGGACCCTCGCTGCCCTCCGGCAGTGCAGGGGCCACGTCCACAGGAAGCCCTGCCCAGACAGACAAGCGCCCCAGGGGCAGGCCGCGCAAGGATGCTGCCACAACCACCACCATTGCACCCCAGGCGCCACCCACATCCAAGACCAGGAAGAAGTATGTTGTTTACCCTCCATATCTTCACAAGTCTATTGGTAATTTACAGTGCACATAGACTTACCTGAGTCATCACAAACACTAAGTCATTCTTCTGTGAACTTAGTCTGCGTTTTGTTTGTGGTGTTAGAACTGGAAGCTATTCAAGTGGCTATAGAGCCCCACAGTGGAGGTGTCATAATACCCATAAAACCTAGCGGCCAAACGGAAATGGTTCCAATTGTTTTTCCACCATTACTTTTCCCCTACCATTACTTTTTCCCCATAGGGGATTTTAGAAATACTTCAAATAAGGGCTGTGTTTCGTGTAGGCTTACCCTGGCGTGACTTTTTGATAACCGTGTAAATGTCTCTCGGACAAGGTGACACTTTTATCAATATATTCGGCTCTATTTACTCTCAGATTTGAAAATGGTAATTAGCATCAAATTAGACGCCATGTAAAACTCCAAATCCCTGCAAGCTCCTGCATGTCATCTCCAGCTGAACCCTTTGCTAACAGGTATTGTGTCAATTTAAAACTTAAACAAGACAGTTCACAGAATTGTCAATTTAAAGAAATGTAGCCAATTTATTCATTACTACATTTTAATTAACATTTAGATAGTTAATCCAAAGATTCTTACCTTTGCCTTGATTCGGCAGTCTCACCCATATCATAGTATTTGTGGTTCTTTATAATATGCTAATTAGCTTCTCATTTTGGGGGTGTAAATACAGGCGAATATATTGATCAAAGTTACCTTGTCCTAGAGAGATTTACACTGTTATCAAAATGTCATGCCAGGGTAAGCCTACACGAAACACAGGCCTTATTGTATGTGTTTCTAAAATCCCCTATGGGAAAAATGAATGGCAGAAAGACGATTGGAACCATTTCCCAGTTTAACCGCTAGGTTTTATGGGTGTTATGACTCATACTGTGGGGTTCTATTCCCCTTCCCCCAAAATGTGTTTAAACATTACACAGATACTATCCAAAGCTGTTCATCAGGCAAAGATCTAATTTAGCAGACCGTTATCGAGAGGTACTCTATGCATAGGGGGCTAAACAAATGTATAAATACAGGTAACTCAAGCACAAACCCTTTCCACGGTTTTATTGTATGCAGCAGTACCAACCTGCCTCATTTGTTATATCCATGGCAACACATAATGCAGCTCAGAGAGCCGAGCTGTGTAATATGATGCCTACAATTTATCTAACTCTGACTAATTTCATCTGGGGTCACCATATTAGGATATCGAGGAGATGGAGTGTGTGAGCAATCTATTATCAATCAATCATCCAAATGATATGTTTATGCCATGGCTATAAGGACAGCCAAGACAATTCCCGGTCTAGGTCGCATTAGCTGATAGGTTGGTTGGTGGGAGTGGCAAAGCATGGGTGTAGGCCTACATGTCATTTGCCCCATTATTTACAGCATGCAAGTGATCCAAGGAATACATAGCCTATGCCTGCTATATGGTTGGGTTGTATTTCCCAGCATGCGCTGACGACCTCACTTGGTTCTTTCCAAGGTCTCCCTTGTTCCAGAATCAAGCGCTGGACGGCTGGTCAGGTTATCAGTGTGTTATTATGGTCAGTTGGGTTTGTGTGAGAGACGGTGCATCCGTTTTCTGGGACACTCTTGGCAGTGATAATGCTAAAGACCCATGGGACGGTGGAGGGAAGTATGCATTATTACCGATACTTGCATCTCAGGCAGCACCTTTCATCGAGGGGGAGGGGAAGCTTGCGGTATATATCTCAGATGACTCAATACCGGTATGTTGTTTATGCAGGAAGAGTAAGATTTGAAGTGTTCATATCAGGAGAATGAACAAATGTAGTCTAGAGCTAGTGATACTGTTTTGTCTTTGCAGCATGTATCAACTGGGCACAATTTTGATATAAATAGGACACAATGGGCTTCTCTTAGAAGTTAGCTATTTTGTTGACTGATTGGATACTGCGTTGAGTCACCCAGTCATCCACCACTCCAGTCCAGAATAGGGAAGTCTGTCCCAGGTTTTCTGGTCGGCTCCCTGAGAGCTGGAACTACTTACCACAGCATTATTTTCACCCTCCTTCTCTTTTTTTTCTCTCTCCTGGTGGTGGGATCATGGGGAGAAGTTGGGGAGTTGGATGTTCCAGACCTTTAGCGTTTTTTGCCATTTCAAGAAAAGGCAAAAGAAAAGACTACACTTTGAAGGCTACATGAGAGCATAAGGACACTGCGCTATAGGCACAGCACGCTAGGAAGGTCAGACAGGGTTATGACGGTATACAGTTGCGTCTGTACTAGACCTAAATGTCAGATATTAAGTGTAAATAAGTGTATTTATCATGAATACCTTGGTGAATAATCAGACAGCCCTGGTAACTGTGGAGAAGGTGATATTCCATGCCAGTGAAGGTAGGTCAGATCAGATGCATCATCAACTTAATACGGGTTGACTTTATGGCTCGTGTATATGTACTACCAATCTTCTGAATATGGTTGATATCAGACATTCATTTACGTCAGATGGACTCTACTCAAACAGACTTATCTATCTTTACCCAAACAGACGTATATCTGCTGTAGACGTTGGGCACCAGAGAAGCCCCTTACGGCCTCTCTCCTATCAGACAGTGACAGAGGGAGAGAGGAGCTGGAGATGTCTGGGAACAGCGATGCATTTTTTAATTTATCCTGGTGTCTGTCTACTCTACACCCCCGTGCCGTCATCACAGGGATGCTCCTGGGCTTTGAGGTCGTGGGTTACAACATTATGGAGCTCTCGTCACTGTTAGAGCTGGGCTTATTTTGGGCCTTATGGACTCTTAAATACGTGTTGCCGTGACTATGCCTCATTACAGAAATAAAGATCAGGGCTATCTAGTGTCTACTTCACTAATCATTTATTGATTTGGTACTTTCAGTTAGTTTGGCTGTTTTTTTGCTTCACTGTTTCCTGCCCAATGCAGAGGCTTGAACTGTGACATTTAGGTTTCCATCTTGTTGCTTCTTATCTGGAGTGGGAAGTCATTTGGCGGGAGGAGTTGACTTGGCAAACTGTCTGATTTGTGTTTTCTTTCTCCAGTGGCATCGAAAATTACCCCGTCCCCCTGCATCCTCCCCACTACCCCCGCAAAATGCTGGCTGCTCTCATTTAGACTGTGTTTGCTCTTCCCACTTAGTGGGCTCACTGCACGTGGTGCTGTTTAATTTGTATCCATGACATTTATCACCTCGACATGGCCCTCAGATTGGGTTAAGACAGAACTCCTACTGGAGGATCCTGACACTGACAGATCTGTGTGTGTGTGTGTGCTGTTTATGCACTCTCCATTGATGTGTTTGTTAACTTTGCTCTGCAGACTGTTAATTTCAATAAAAAGAAGAAAAGGTAACATCACCTTGTTTGCAGGTCTGAGTTTTGACTGTAGCAACTATATATGTGTCTTTAACTCTGCCCTAGTGTCACTTACAGATAAGTTGACATCATCATCATCAAAGGAGACGTAGCCTAGAGGTGAAGAGTGGGGTAGGCTAGTGATGGTGTGAGAGGTGAAGGGTGGGGTAGGCTAGTGATGGTGTGAAGGGTGGGTTAGGCTAGTGATGGCGTGAGAGGTGAAGGGTGGGTTAGGCTAGTGATGGTGTGAGAGGTGAAGGGTGGGGTAGGCTAGTGATGGTGTGAGAGGTGAAGGGTGGGGTAGGCTAGTGATGGTGTGAGAGGTGAAGGGTGGGGTAGGCTAGTGATGGTGTGAGAGGTGAAGGGTGGGGTAGGCTAGTGATTGTGTGAGAGGTGAAGGGTGGGGTAGGCTAGTGATGGTGTGAAGGGTGGGGTAGGCTAGTGATGGCGTGAGAGGTGAAGGGTGGGGTAGGCTAGTGATGGTGTGAAGGGTGGGGTAGGCTAGTGATGGTGTGAGAGGTGAAGGGTGGGTTAGGCTAGTGATGGTGTGAAGGGTGGGGTAGGCTAGTGATGGTGTGAAGGGTGGGTTAGGCTAGTGATGGTGTGAAGGGTGGGGTAGGCTAGTGATGGTGTGAAGGGTGGGGTAGGCTAGTGATGGTGTGAGAGGTGAAGGGTGGGGTAGGCTAGTGATGGTGTGAGAGGTGAAGGGTGGGGTAGGCTAGTGATGGTGTGAAGGGTGGGGTAGGCTAGTGATGGTGTGAGAGGTGAAGGGTGGGTTAGGCTAGTGATGGTGTGAAGGGTGGGGTAGGCTAGTGATGGTGTGAAGGGTGGGTTAGGCTAGTGATGGTGTGAAGGGTGGGGTAGGCTAGTGATGGTGTGAAGGGTGGGGTAGGCTAGTGATGGTGTGAGAGGTGAAGGGTGGGGTAGGCTAGTGATGGTGTGAGAGGTGAAGGGTGGGGTAGGCTAGTGATGGTGTGAGAGGTGAAGGGTGGGGTAGGCTAGTGATGGTGTGAGACGTGAAGGGTGGGGTAGGCTAGTGATGATGTGAGAGGTGAAGGGTGGGGTAGGCTAGTGATGGTGTGAGACGTGAAGGGTGGGGTAGGCTAGTGATGATGTGAGAGGTGAAGGGTGGGGTAGGCTAGTGATGGTGTGAAGGGTGGGGTAGGCTAGTGATGGTGTGAGAGGTGAAGGGTGGGGTAGGCTAGTGATGGTGTGAGAGGTGAAGGGTGGGGTAGGCTAGTGATGGTGTGAGACGTGAAGGGTGGGGTAGGCTAGTGATGATGTGAGAGGTGAAGGGTGGGGTAGGCTAGTGATGGTGTGAAGGGTGGGGTAGGCTAGTGATGGTGTGAGAGGTGAAGGGTGGGGTAGGCTAGTGATGGTGTGAGAGGTGAAGGGTGGGGTAGGCTAGTGATGGTGTGAGAGGTGAAGGGTGGGGTAGGCTAGTGATGGTGTGAGAGGTGAAGGGTGGGGTAGGCTAGTGATGGTGGGAGAGGTGAAGGGTGGGGTAGGCTAGTGATGGTGTGAAGGGTGGGGTAGGCTAGTGATGGTGTGAGAGGTGAAGGGTGGGGTAGGCTAGTGATGGTGTGAGAGGTGAAGGGTGGGGTAGGCTAGTGATGGTGTGAGAGGTGAAGGGTGGGGTAGGCTAGTGATGGCGTGAGAGGTGAAGGGTGGGGTAGGCTAGTGATGGTGTGAGAGGTGAAGGGTGGGGTAGGCTAGTGATGGTGTGAGAGGTGAAGGGTGGGGTAGGCTAGTGATGGTGTGAGAGGTGAAGGGTGGGGTAGGCTAGTGATGGTGTGAGAGGTGAAGGGTGGGGTAGGCTAGTGATGGTGTGAGAGGTGAAGGGTGGGGTAGGCTAGTGATGGTGTGAGAGGTGAAGGGTGGGGTAGGCTAGTGATGGTGTGAGACGTGTAGTAAAGTCTCTTGAGCCACTCAACAGGAGATGGAGTGTGATCTGAGTAGGGCCAAATTCGATCTATCGTGAGAATATCACAAATCAAAGCATAAAATGCCGAAACTTCTTCCGTCCGCCTTCCACTGGTAGTTGGACAAGAGTCATTGACCACCAGCTTGTTTAGGAGGTGGTAGCCTAATGATTTTAACCTGATTAAGTGAATATATTATCCAAATACATGTTTTGGGTGCTAGTCTAGGTCTCTCGGCCCATATACACTTCACAAAAATACAGGGATGGACAATAAGAATAAAACTGACGGGTTCAATGTCCTCTTTCTGATTGTACTAAGTAGCTGAAGCAATATGGCCTTTCTGTTCATTTCCAGCTTGTGTCTGTCTGAAGCACAACCTCTGGCCATATTACACCTCTCATCATCCAGATTGATCAACGCATGTTTGTGTTTAGTCGTGTTATAAATCACTGGCTTGTTTTTACGTGATGTATTCTCCCATTGGGTTAAAATGTGGCTTGCTTATGTTCAGCAGTTACATTTCGATTAGGCCATAATAATTGTGTCATACCATTTGGGACTGAGAGTAATGGGCTTGGCTTTGGTTCTCATATGCTTCCCTGGTTTGATCTATGATGGGAGAATTTAGTTGGAAAGAAGATATCCCATTCCTAGGCATTCTCAATAACAGATTTACCTCACAGTTCTTGTTTGGATGATCTCGCTAGCTACTATCAATCTATATTTAAGCAATAAGGCCCGAGATGTGGTATATGGCCAGGCCAATATACCACGGCTAAGGGCTGTTCTTATGCACAACGCGGAGTGCCTGGACACAGCCCTTAGCCGTGGTATATTGGCCATATATCAAAAACCCTTGGTGTCTTGTTTCTATTATAAACTGGTTACCAATGTAAAAATAAATGTTTTGTCATACCTGTGGTATACGGTCTGATATACCACGGCTGTCAGCCAATCAGCATTCAGGGCTCGAACCACTCAGTTTATAATATTAAATGTTTACCAGGTTTCTGTCTGATGTTGATGTTTGTACATTCAAGCTCATTGAAAGCAGGGAGGGAGAATCATACTCCTAATTCTTGCCCTCTCTCGTTGCCCACCACGTTACCAGCAGCTTGCACCCACACTCTACCGCACCACTCCTCCTACTTCGCCTTTCCTTGCCCAGCGGCCTCAGTGCCTCCCTTTTAAGAATCAGTCATGGTTTTTTTCCTGCCGTTGTAATCCTTGGGCGGGCTGCCGAAACGTTCTTTTCGGGTTGCCCAAGTCCAAACAGTGTAAAAAAAAAAAAAAAAAAAATGCTTTCAGTGCTAACAAATGACTAAAACCAGATGTGAAGTATGTAGAAACGATAACTGACCTTTGCATATACCAAACATTTGGACCACCTTTCTAATATTGAGTTGCACCCTCCCCTTTTGCCCTCAGAACAGCCTCAGTTCGTTGGGGAATGGACTCTACAAGGTGTAAAGTATTCCACAGGGATGCTGGCCCATGTTGACTCCAATGCTTCCCACAGTTGTCACGTTGGCTGGATGTCCTTTGGGTGGTGGACCATTCTTGATACACACAGGAAACTGTTGTGTGAAGAACCCATCAGGGTTGCAGTTCTTTACGCAGTCCTTTTTTAAAAATATAATCTTTGAGAACTAACAATCACCAAAATAAAAGCTTAACAGTCAGGGAGAATAGAAAATTTGAAATTAATTTATCGGTACTAATAACATCACACTAGCCATGGCAAAATGCATAGAATTGCAGAATACTAGCTTTTAAAACGGCAAACATTTCTCTCAGCTCCAAAAAACAATCTCATTACAAAATAATGCTTTTTATAAAACTGGTTGTTTGGATGCTGATTGGACGAGCAGCGTTTCAATCGGTGCTGTGTTAGCCGTCACAACACACCTATGCCTGCTAACCGTTACTGTTTGTCCAGACCTGCAATCGTCTAACTAGCAATCATACCACACACAAAATCATTCAAAGTTGCACCAATTTTCAATATGAATCCACAAGAACAAATAATATTTGTAGAGTCTAGCTGATTGGCAGAGGAGAGGCCAGGTGTGTCATTGCGCATGAAATAACAGTGAGGCACGCTGCTCAAAAAGCTCCCCTATTGATCTTGTTTAGGGACAGTACAATCATCCTACCTAGACTAGCCTACAACACCACAATGCAATGAATAATTGCATTATTGTTTTCAAGTGAGTACAACATTCTACAATAGGCTGCAGTGAAAATGCTATTTGAATATCTGCGCAAATGCCCTTTCAGTTGTGGGTCTACTCTCAACAGTTTATTAGGTCTAGAAAGGGTCAGTGGCAGGCAAGAATGGCTGTCTTTTTATTTCTGATACTGAGATGCGCTTTCTCTTGCGGATCATCAATTTCCCAAGTCGTCAATTTCCACCAAGCAGGCCCAATTAGGTCTATTCAGGAAAGTTTAACGTGCGCTCTGCCTCCTCTCCAATCAAATCAAATTGTATTTGTCACATATGCCGAATACAATAGGTGTAGACCTTACAGTGAAATGCTTACTTACAGTTGAAGTCGGTAGTTTACATACACTTAGGTTGCAGTCATTAAAACTCGTTTTTCAACCACACCACAAATTTCTTGTTAACAAACTATAGTTTTGGCAAGTCGGTAAATAGTGCGGTCTACAGCTTATCATGAGATACTCTACCTCAGGTGAGCAGAACCTCAAGACTTCCTTAGATTTTGTGCACCAGCTGTTGTTTATAAATATACCTAGGCCACCGCCCCTTGTTTTACTAGAGGCTGCTGTTCTATCCTGCCGAAAAAGCTGAAAACCCGCCAGCTGTATATTCATCATGTTGTCGTTCAGCCGCGACTCGGTGAAACATGAGATATTACAGTTTTTAATGTCCCGTTGGTAGCATATACATGCTCGTAGCCACGATTTAAAAAATAGCTATTTTTATTTCTCAACTGTTAATTGTAGCGCTGCTCCGATTTGAAGGTTGAGGGTTTGCCTGTCCTTGCAATTAATGTTAGCTTGCGCTTGTTAACATTTAGCTAGTGTCCGCTATGTAAATTCACTAGTATTTTATTTGTGTGTATGTGTGAGATATACAATCTCAGCAAAAAAAGAAACGTCCTCACTATCAACTGCGTTTATTTTCAGCAAACTTATTAACATGTGTAACTATTTGTATGAACATAACAAGATTCAACAACTGAGACATAAACTGAACAAGTTCCACAGACATGTGACTAACAGAAATGGAATAATGTGTCCCGGAACAAAGGGGTGTTTAAACTCAAAAGTAACAGTCACTATCTGGTGTGGCCACCAGCTGCATTAAGTACTGCAGTGCATCTCCTCCTCATGGACTGCACCAGATTTGCCAGTTCTTGCTGTGAGATGTTACCCCACTCTTCCACCAAGGCACCTGCAAGTTCCCGGACATTTATGGGGGAATGGCCCTAGCCCTCACCCTCCAATCCAACAGGTCCCAGACGTGCTCATTGGGATTGAGATCCGGGCTCTTCGCTGGCCATGGCAGAACACTGACATTCCTGTCTTGCAGGAAATCACGCACAGAACGAGCAGTATGGCTGGTGGCATTGTCATGCTGGAGGATCATGTCAGCATGAGCCTGCAGGAGGGGTACCTCATGAGGGAGGAGGATGTCTTCCCTGTAGCGCACAGCGTTGAGATTGCCTGCAATGACAACAAGCTCAGTCCGATGATGCTGTGACACACCGCCCCAGACCATGACGGACCCTCCACCTCCAAATCGATCCCTCTCCAGAGTACAGGTCTCGGTGTAATGCTCATTCCTTCAACGATAAACGCGAATCCGACCATCACCCCAGGTGAGACAAAACCGTGACTCGTCAGTGAAGAGCACTTTTTGCCAGTCCTGTCTGGTCCAGCGACGGTGGGTTTGTGCCCATAGGCGTCGTTGTTGCCGGTGATGTCTGGTGAGGACCTGCCTTTCAACAGGCCTACAAGCACTCAGTCCAGCATCTCTCAGCCAGTTTTCAGCTGTGCTAACATAATTGCAAAAGGGTTTTCTAATGATCAATTAGCCTTTTTAAAATGATAAACTTGGATTACCTAACAACAACATAGCAAGGCAGCAACACATGACAACACAGCATGGTAGCAACACAACATGGCAGCATAATGGTACAAACATTATTGGGCACAGACAACAGCACAAAGGGCAAGAAGGTAGAGGCAACAATACATCACGCAAAGCAGCCACAACTGTCAGTAAGTGTCCATGATAAAGTCTTTGAATGAAGAGATTGAGATAAAATTGTTCAGTTTGAGTGTTTGTTGCAGCTCGTTCCAGTCGCTAGCTGCAGCGAACTGAAAAGACAAGCGACCCAGGGATGTGTGTGCTTTGGGGACCTTTAACAGAATGTGACTGGCAGAACGGGTGTTGTATGTGGAGGATGAGGGCTGCAGTAGATATCTCAGATAGGGGGGAGTGAGGCCTTAGAGGGTTTTATAAATAAGCATCAACCAGTGGGTCTTGCGACGGGTATACAGAGATGACCAGTTTACAGAGGAGTATAGAGGTGCTGAAAGAAGGGAGCATGGCAGCACCGGCGTCTCGATACTGGGTTACCTGAAGTTCCACGTGGATGGAAGTCGTCATGTTGGAGGACATGAAGATGGCGAGATGAAGCGAGGCAGAAAGAAGGGCGCGAGGTGCAAACCCGAACCAACCTACGAAATACAAGCAGAGTACTTTGTCCTTTGGGTCAAGTACAGGAGAGAGAAATGCATGGAATACTGCAGTCTACCGGGAATTGTTGTTAGCACACATTTGGATGGCACAAGAAAAATTGAGGGATAGATAGCCTACTCAGATGCTTCAAAGGTAGGATGCATATGCCTAATCAATGTAATTTTAAGATTAATCTGGTGTTTGTCATTCTGTTTTGGTGGCTAACCTTTGGGAGCAGTGTTAGCGAGAGAGAGAAGTGTGTGTGTGTGTGTTGGCTGTGTGTAAAGTTGTCTGAAGAGTAGGCTAAAGATGGTTTCCTATAGGCCTAGTGTGTTCCTCTTACTGTACAATCAAAATGCACATCATTGTCATGCAGATCATTTTGCATTTATATCCCTTTCAATATTCTAACTGCCAAATCACAGGTCGGCCTTTGGATATGAGCAAGTCAGCTATTTTCTGTAGTACAGCTTTTTACATTATACTGTGAAAAGTACAGTGTTTCCTCTAATTAATGAAAAAATAGACGGGGAGAATCTAAAATTCCGAAAGATGTCACGGCGCGGGCCCCACATTGATTTTGTTATGAGTCACTCAGATAGCATAAGAACATGGCATAAGCCATGGCAAAATGGGTAGAATTGCAGGAGTTGTGCTTTAAAACAGCAATATTTTGTCTCTGCAGCCAAGAGGGCCTCTAAAATGTGAGGTCAGAGTTCACTCCATTGACCACAGCTGTGGTATCACGATACTATTCGTGATACTTGGCCTGGTATTACATTGTTAGTCAAATTTTGGTATTCTGAAAATAGGGACATTTTCTTGTATTTTACACAGATTTTTTTGCAAGTTTACGTGCAAACATTTTGTCACCTTTTTGGGCCCTCACCAGTTTGCATCCTTGTCTTTCTCTCTTTCTCGCTCGCTCTCTCAGGGGGCGTGCAAGAGGGAGAGCGGTTGTGGAGGAGGAGGAGGAGGATAGCAGCATGGACGGGACGGAGGCAGACACAACAGGTGAGTCAGTCTTCCTCCCTCTCCAATGTGAGACCTATACAGTCTATTTTGAGCTCCAGCTGAGCTGAGAGCTGACACATCCTGTCTCATAGGAGCTCTCAGGGGGCAGTGGAGTGGTTTCCCCCCAATCCTGGAGAGGGAGGGAGGGATGAGAGCATGCAGATATCTGAAGACTTCCAGTCATTGTTGTAAAGCTAGTTAGCATTGGCTCGCAAAACTGCCTGTAACTTTCTTCATACTGGACACAGACACAAAAATTCTTGAGAATATCTGACTCTCCCTCTCTTTGCTTTCCCTCCCTCTGCCCTCTCCTTTCTGGATTTCCCCTCTCTCTCCTCTCCCCCTTCTCTCTCTCTCTCTCCCTGCTCTGAGATTGGCATAGAGAGGTGCAGAGCAGGAGGGAGCCCAAGGCTAATGCCCTCTAAAAGCTTTTCAAAATCCCATCACTCTCCCCCAGCCCATTTAGATGCTTCTCTATGTGTGTACATCACGTGACCTGCCCCCAGTTCCCATACAGCTCAGAGCTGTCATGGACTTGGGCTATCTATGTACAGGGCATTTGGAAAGTATTTAGACCCCTTCCCTTTTCCACGTTTTGTAAAGTTACAGCCTTATTTAGATTTTTTTTTTATCCCCTCATAAATCTACACACAATACCCCATCATGACGATACCTTATTTCCATAAGTATTCAGACCCTTTGATCATCCTTGAGATGTTTCTTCAACTTGGAGTCCACCTGTGGTAAATTCAACTGATTGGAAACTACTTGGAAAGGCACACACCTGTTTATATAAGGTCCCATAGTTGTCAGAGAAAAAACCAAGCAATGAGATTGAAGGAATTGTTTCCCAGATCTGGGAAAGGATACCAACACATTTCTGCAGCATTGAAGGTCCCCAAGAACACAGTGGCCTCCATCATTCTTAATTGGAAGAAGTTTGGAACTGCCAAGACTGGCCAAACTGAGCAATCGGGGGAGAAGGGCCTTGGTCAGGGAGGTGACCAAGAACCCGATGGTCACTCTGACCGAGCTCTAGAATTCCTTTGTGGAGATGGGAGAACCTTCCAGAAGGACAACCATCTCTGCAGCACTCCACCAATCAGGCCTTTATGGTAGAGTGGCCAGACGGAAGCCACTCCTCAGTAAAAGGCAAATGACAGCCCACTTGGACTTCGCCAAATGATACCTAAAGGTCTCTCAGACTATAAGAAACAAGATTCTCTTGTCTGATGAAACAAAGCTTGAACTCTCTGGCCTGAATGCCAAGCGCCACATCTGGAGGAAACCAGGCACCATCCCTACGGTGAAGCGTGTTGACAGCATGTTGTGGGGATGTTTTTCAGTCGCAGGGACTGGGAGACTAGTCAGGATCGAGGGAAAGTTGAATGGAACAAAGTACAGATATCCTTAATGAAAACCTGCTCTAGAGCGCTCCGGACCTCAGATTGTGGCGAAGGTTCACCTTCCAACAGAACAGCAACCCTAAGCACACAGCCAAGACAACGCAGGAGTGGCTTTGGGACAAGTCTCTGAATGTCCTTGAGTGGCCCAGCCAGAGCCCGGACTTGAACTCAACTGTTTTTTTCAGATCTCTGGATCTCCATCCAACCTGATCTCTGGATCTCCATCCAACCTTCCAACCTGATCTCTGGATCTCCATCCAACCTGATCTCTGGATCTCCATCCAACCTGACAGACCTTGAGAGGATCTGCAGAGAAGAATGGGAGGACTCCCCAAATACAGTTGTGCCAAGCTTGTAGTGTCATACCCAAGAAGACTCGAGGCTGTAATCGCTGACAAAGGTGCTTCAACAAAGTACTGAGTAAAAGGTCTGAATACTTATATAAGTGTGATATATATATATTTTTTTATATATACATTTGCAGAATTTCTAAACTTTTCTTGCATTATGGGGTATTGTGTGTAGGTTGATGAAGAACAAACAATTTAATCAATTTTAAAATAAGGCTGTAACTTGACAAAATGTGGAAAAGGGGTCTGAATACTTTCCAAATGCACTGTGGTTGGACGGTGCTATATAGTTGGGAGTGATTTGTCTTCTCTCAGCCCTAGAGCTTGTAGGCGTTTCAAAGGGTGTGTGTGCATGCATTTGGGAGTGGGATATGTTACTTTATCTTGCTTTAAAAATGGGTATGGATTTTTTTGGGGTCGACGTTCCCAATTTTTATGAACAAGTTACACAATCACTATTGTTATTTATCTCACCGACTGGCTTCTAGAGCTCCAATAGGGGTGTTCTGGTGAATGGAGTCGGACTGCATTACTGTCTGCTTTCTCTTCAGGCAGTTGGAACTAAAGGATCTTCACTCGCAATGTGTCTTTGCAATAGTCGTGGCCCTTGTTGTGTGCACAACTGAGTTCAAGAACAGAAAAAGTCAACACTGAGGTCGTGACATGACCTTTAGTACCAATCCTTCCTGTGTCTGTCTGACTCCTTTCATGACACCATGTGTTTGGGTCACTTTACCTTTCCTTTCATGCTTGTTGCCATAGTAATTGTCTCAATAGGTTATTAATACATTGCTGACCTTCAAACCTAAACAATGAACATACCTTGGAGAAGACCTTTGACCTTTGGGACTAAATACATCTATTTAACCCCTAATTGCCAGTGGCATTGACATGTTAGCTAAATGCTCATCAAAACTACAAACCACCAATAGATGGAATGTAACTACAAGTGCAGGCCAGCCACAGACATGTCAAAACTCAACCAAAACCCCAAACCACTCAGAGGTTACTTGTCCAATGTTCAAAGTGTCTGTGTAAAAGGCCATGGCCACTATTCAGGTTTCTAATAACCCTCTGTTCTGTTTGTCTGAAGTGATGTGAGTAATTGGTGTTTTTGTCGACGTTGTTATTGTTGCATGTGACTGGAAATCTGCCTGTGGGCTCCCTTGGGTTTACTGCAATCAGCGCTCCAGCATATGCTCTCCATATTCCCACCATCATCCCTTTCTCTACCTGAGGGTGTTTCTGTTTCTGACCTGGAACTGAAGACAACCTTCCAGTCCTCTGTCAACCCGTGTCGATCACAGACTTAATGGCTGTATTCACATCTGATCTGACATTTGGTAGATGGATCATCACTTCAGGGCACAGATGTACACGACTGATAGGAATCTATGGAAATGTACCGGTTATATTCTATGCCTAGATATTCATGCTTCTCTGCCTCTAAACCCCATCCTCTGTGTCTTTGCACCATCAGATACTCCAGCCCAGCAGCAGGTGGACAGTGTGGAGGTGGTTACCACTGCGGGTCCGGGGGAGACCGAGGAGAAGCCCCACTCTCCCCACATCCAGAACCCTCAGACTGGGGATGCAGCCGAACCCTCAGCCGCTGGCCCTGCTACTACCAGAGGAGCCAGAAGCAGGTCAGTCAGAGAGGCCTACGTCAAGTCTTCATATGTTTGTATGCTGTCTGTCTGTATGTTTGTGTATATTTGTTAATGAGATATGTATAGGGTCCGTCTGTCAGTATACATGCATATAGGCTTCTCTGCTTGCATGCCTATTCTCGTTAATGCACAAACACAAATGCACAGTGCACCCCCCCAGGTGTCACTCTGTTAAAGGTTGTAATCAATCTCCCAGACTGACTGCACTGTCGATGTTGCTGATGGAGGGGCAGTCAGGCCAGACAGGCAGAATCTCTCCAGGGATCGTATTCATCTTATTAACAAGCCTATCTCCTCTAGAAGCCAACCTGATAAATATTTGCTGCCTGCGCTGGTCTGATCTGCCTGGCTCGCTTTACTTTCCCTCACACACTGACTCCCAGCCTCTCTGCCTATCTCTTTATGGTGGCTCGAGATCCTCTGTTTTGGACCCTCGAATACATGGATGTGGCTTGATCAGTTGATTGAGTATAGGTTGATCAAAGGTCTATGTGTAACTTTCAATTCCGACAGATTTTTGTTGTAAGAATATATTGCCATGTGTGTACAGTATGTGCGTATACTTGCTTTGCTTGCACCTGACCAGGCCATACAAAGATAATTAATTCACGACCAGCCAGTGACCATTTCCATCTTTGTCATTTAGCAGACGCGTTTAGCAGATGCTCTTATCCAGAGCGACTTACTGTAGTGAGTTCATACATTTTCCTACTTTTACGTACTGCATGCATAGCTGAATGTCCCATATATAATTAACTCTCTCTGTCTCTCTGTCTCTCTGTCTCTCTGTCTCTCTGTCTCTCTCTCTCTCTCTCTCAGTGAGCAGCTCTGTGCCTTCTGTTACTGTGACGCCCGCAGTCTGCTGGGTCAGGGGGATCTCCGAGTGTTTGACTCCTCGCCTGGATACGAGCGCAACGCGACAGGCGGAGTAGGCCAGTCCAACGACCACAGGAAGGGCCAAGGCAGCGCTGACAGTGGTGGTGACAGAACCACTAAGCCCAGTGACTCGGCCGGAGAGGCCAGCTCAGGACAGAGGGGCACACAGGAGTAAGTAGAGCTGTCTGGCTGAGTAGGAATGGTGAGATCTGTGATGGCCTCTGTAGCCGGTTAATGAGCTGTATGAAAACGAGAGCTGGCCTGGTCTGGTCGAGCAGGGACGGTGAGATCTGTGATGGCCTCTGTAGCCGGTTAATGAGCTGTATAAAAACGAGAGCTGGCCTGGTCTGGCTGAGCAGGGACGGTGAGATCTGTGATGGCCTCTGTAGCCGGTTAATGAGCTGTATGAAAACGAGATCTGGGCTCTGCTGCTGCTGTCCAATACAGACGCACAGACTTTGAGTGAGAAACATGACACATGAGCATAAAAACAAAGGAACACGAAAACAGTATCAAACGAAGATGTGTGTGCAGTGTCGTTATAGGACGTGATTTAGCTGGTAGCTGAGATCTGTAATCTCAGAGTTGATGTGTGGAATAAGTGCTTTGTGTATTTCAGAGGAAGGGTCTGAGTGCCTATATGAATGCTAGCACTCTGCTCTTGAAGGCTAAATTGGTGCCGCTCTGCTCCAACTTAGCAAGCCTTTTCTGCCTACTGTGGTCCCCAGGGGCCCTATGATGCCACGTAGAGTAGCACTAACATGTGAGCGTTTGCACTGTGCGTGTGTGCGTGCGTGCGCTGTACATTTGTGTGTGTGCGTACTGTGCACTGTGCCAACAAAGGAACCTCCCTGGACATGTTTTGGACAGCTGCCTAATTTGTTTTGGCTCTTTTGGAGCCAATAGAGCATCTCCCTGGGGTCCCTGTGACGTAATGTAATGTGCAGAGAGAGCAGAGCACTAACACACACACACACACCGCAACTCCCCTGGCAGCGGGCTAATGCCAGCCAAGCATTGTTGTGTTGGAGCAGTGTGATTGGTCATCGGGTCTCGACTTGACTGGTCCATGGAGAGAGAGTGCGGGTGGGGAGAGGGAGAGGGAGAGAAACAGAGGATGTAGAAGAGGGAGGAGGAGGACCATATAAACAAAAAGGATGGTGGCATTTGTATTTATTATGGATCCCCATTAGCTGTTGCCAAGGCAGCAGCTACTCTTCCTGGGGTCAAGCAAAATGAAGGCAGTTATACAATTTAAAAAACATTACAATACATTCACAACAGATTTCACAACATATTAAGTGTGTGCCCTCAGGCCACTACTCTACTACCACATATCTACAACACATAATCCACGTGTCTATAGTGTTTTTTTTAATCGTGCGTCTCTTCATAGTCCACGCTGTTCCATAAGGTGCATTGAATACTAAACCTATATTGCACAATATATAAACTCCTGTCAGAAGAGATAACAATGACAAGGCATTTACAGGGAATATGATTCTAACTTTCTCCATCATCATCATCCTAGACCTCAGTCTTTCCGTTTTTGGCTGTTTGTGTGTTTACTGTTTACTGAAACCAACTAGGGTCCTTATAAATGCTAATTCCCTCTCGCCACATTTTCCGCATGCTTTGCGGCTCACTAGAGCAAGCCATGGACTCTGGGAACCGCTTCCCTTTCAGCAGATTTTATGAGACTGAACAGCCAGCCTCTTGTGTGTCACAGCCAAATAATACGACCCCCTCCCACCCCCTTTTTCTCCTCTTCTGCTCTCTCCCTCTCCTCTCTGCATTAGTTCTTCTCCTTAATCCTTTACGGTCATCTCCCAGGTTGCTTCACTTTGCTTCATCAGCTGTTTCTACCTCTGCCTCATCTCCAGTTGTCTTTGCCCATCTCTCTCTTCATCTCTCTTCCAGTGGAGCTGAGAGCTATGGGGAGTTACCAGACCCAGACAAGGCAAGCAGGTTCTGGGATGAGCTGGCTCAAGTGGGCCTCCCAGGAGACGTGGACATCCAGTCTCTCTTTGAGGAGTCGGGGCAGTGCTGGGCGCATCACCGCTGTGCATTATGGTCGCAGGGTGTGTGCGTGGGCGAGGGACAATCACTGCTCAACGTGGACAGATCCATCGACTCAGGTAGCACAGAGGTGAGCAGCCCACATTCCACTCCTGATAAAACATGTCTATAAAGTCAATGGGATTATACTCTAGAGCAGTGGTATTCAAACTTTTTCAGTGTGGACCACATTTTTTTACCCCCCAAGAATTTCTTGCAAGCCCACCCCAAATCTAATGACACAACCTTAGTCTGTAAATGTAAGGTTTTTACATCAACAAATGACCTTCAATTCACTGCATTTTCGTCTCTTATCAAAATGAAAAGAAACCAATAAATACATTTACTCAATAAAATTATTTTTCAAATTCTCTTTCTGAAAGTTTTTATAATCTGTACTCTTAATTTTGTGTTCCCCGACTTTGAATACCACTGCTCTAGAGAATAGGATTTTAACTGTCTCGTGAGTTGTCAGTGTCTACAGTAAATACAGTAGGACTTTGCACTGGCTTATGAAGATGCCTTAACAGTGTGTCCATAGTGAATAAGGGTTAACATGGGGCCTGTAATGAATGACAGCAGCAGGAAGGGGGTGTTCCAGTGAGAGACTGATAGGGAGGGGGAGAGAGGCGGAGGAGGGGGGGGGGAGAGAGACTGGTGAGGTGGTGGATCAGGCCGGCTGGTAAAGGTCGCCCCTGGCAGCACTGCTCTCTCCTCTCTCAGCTGTGAAATGGAAAAGGTCATGCCACTCAACAGTGAAGGCTGTATAGAGTCATGGTGGCTTAGCTCGGTGCCTACTGTAGCATTAGCACCAACACAACTCACAGACCCCTGACTGGGTGGTTGCGTCCGAAATGGCACCCTCTTCCCTATATAGTGCACTACTTTTGACTTGGGCCTACAGGGAATAGGGATCCATTTGGGGCACATCCCATATGTCTGGCACCCCCCTTGCCTGCTAGACCATCAGCAAATCACCAGCTCCTTTTCAAGTGTCTAAACATCCATCCCCCTTCATCTGCAATGGTTGGAAAAGACTTGAAGTGTGATAGCAATATGCTGGAAGCTCATCAGTAGGCTGGCTTTCGCCTGGTCAGTTTGTTCAGATCATGGCAGATGAATGCGTGGAGACATGACTCAGTGTGTTTGGGGAATAACTTCTGAGGGAATCTAAAGTTCTATTAGCATATGATATGACACTCTGGAAGGGAAGTGTTAGCATCAATGGGCTAATCATGGTGTGACAAAGGGAACGTTTTTGATCTCGAAGAACTGAGAGCATTGATGGATCGTTTTAAAGGAAGCATGAAAGGATGGGGGAACCACGGACTTGCATGAGCAATGCTGCATTCTGTGGACAATACTTTAGAGAGGTCTTCCTTTGAAATCCTTTGTCCTTTGTTGTAGGAGTTTTTCATTTTGTCTGTAGATGCTATAAGGGACTGGATTACCAGATTGTATTAATTTTAATCTGACTCTCAGTTTAGAGCATGTTACTGTAAAAGCACTTTGTCCTGGAGGCACATCCAGAGCACTCCTAGTGGCCAGTGATTTTAATGCAGGGAAACTAAAATCCGTTTGACCTAATTTCTACCAGCATGTCACCTGTGCAACTAGAGGCAACAAAACACTTGATCACCTTTAGTCCACACAAAGAAATCCATACAAAGCTCTCCCTCGCATTCCATTTGGCAAATCTGACCACAACTCTATCCTCCTGATTCCTGCTAAGAAGCAAAAACACAAACAGGAAGTACCAGTGATGCGCTCAATACGGAAGTGTTCCAATGAAGCGGATGCTACGCTACAGGACTGTTTCGCTAGCACAGACTGGAGTATGTTCCGGGATTAATCCGATGGCATTGAGGAGTATACACCCCAGTCAGCGGCTTAATTAATAAGTGCATTGACGACGTCGTCCCCACAGTGACCGTACGTACATATCCCAACTAGAAACCATGGATTATAGGCAACATCCGCACTTAGCTAAAGGCTTCTGCCTCCGCTTTCAAGGAGTGGGACACTAACCTGGATGCTTATAAGAAATCCAGTTACAACCTCTGAGCCATCAAACAGTAAAAACGTCAATACAGGATGTGGCAGGGCTTGCAAACTATCATGGATTACAAAGGGAAACCTAGCCGCGAGCTGCCCAGTGAGTACCGGACGACTGTGTGATCTCGCTCCCCGTAGCCGACGTGAATAAGACCTTTTAAACAGGTCAACATTCACAGGGCCAGATGGATTACCAGGACGTGTACTCCGAACATGCGCTGACCAGCTGTCAAGTGTCTTCACTGACATTTTCAACCTCTCCCTGACCCAGTCTGTTATACCTATATGTTTCAAGCAGACCACCATAGACCCTGTGCCCAAGAATGCCAAGATAACCTGTCTAAATGACAATCGCCCTGTAACCATGAAGTGCTTTGTGGCTGAGGGGCATTGCTGCTGTCGGGTGCTTTAAAAAATGTTTTACAATGCAATCATCTTAAAGAATGGGATGGTTATTTTTCAAATGATTGAATAAATGTGTCATGTTGCCTCTTGTTGTCACCACAACTCTGAGGGGCTTTTTGCACATGAAATGCTTTGAAAGGCTGGTCATGACTCACAACACCATCCCAGACACCCTGGACCCTCTCGATTTGCATACAGATCGACAGATGGTGCATTCTCTATTGCACTCCACACTATCCACTCCCACCTGGATAAGAGGAACACCTATGTGAGAATGCTGTTCATTGACTACAGCTCAGCGTTCAACACCATAGTGCCCTCCAAGCTCATCGCTAAGCTCAGGACCCAGGGACTGAACACCTCCCTGTGCAACTGGATCCTAGACTTCCTGACGGGCCGCCCCCAGAGAGTGAGGGTAGGCAACAACACATCTGCCAAGCTCGCCCTCAACATCGGGGCCCCTCAGGGGTGCGTGCTTAGTTCTATGGCTGCACGATTTGGACAAAATAAAGTATCTTATTGCAATTTTTTGGGGCCAGATTGCGATTATGAATGGTAATTTTCAAACAAGTGTCAGGGTAGAGAACATCACTTCTAAAATGATATCATATGAATGAATGCACACTGTGCTAACTGAATACAAAACCCAATGAAACAAATACTTTCCAACATTGTCACTGGCTACATATGATAATAGGATTATTACACCTAATATTAACCAACAAATGTTTTACATGCGCATCAAAATATAGTGTGCTATAAGCTCAGCACTAATGAATTAATAACATGAGTTCCCATTTCCTATTTTACCATTATGAATTCTTAAATAACCTAGGTTAATTATTTATTCAGGCAGCAATAGGCTGCAGATGGAATAGGAAGCTTATGATTGTGTAATTATGTATAAGTAGGCTCAATCATTATTATAATTGAAATGATAAGTGTCTTAACATGTAACACACACAGCCTACCGATTGCAAGGTGCCGTTAGTGTCTGAAGCATTGAAGTCTGGTCCAGTCACTCAACACGACATGTTTCAATATCTCCCTTTATTTTTGTATTGGTGTTGGGATGGCGAATATGTGCGAGATGGAATCTTGTATCTTCTTGAAGCCGTCTTTGCTGACTGTGTAAATAGGAACCATGTTTTTGGCTATGTGATCGCTTCCTGTTTCGCCCACACGACACCATACATTCTGTCTGCCATCTACCCAGTACAGTTGAAACCGGGATTCATCAGTGAAGAGCACACTTATCCAGCGTGCCAGTGGCCATCAAAGGTGAGCATTTGCCCACTGAAGTTGGTTACGACGCCAAACGGCACTTCTGGTCAAGATCCTGGTGAGGACGACGAGCACGCAGATGAGCTTCCCTGAGACCGTTTCGGACAGTTTGTGCAGAAATTCTTCGGTTGTGGAAACCTACAGTTTCATCAGCTGTCCGGGTGGTTGGTCTCAGACGATCCCACCGGTGAAGAAGCTGGATGTGGAGATCCTGGCCTGGCATAGTTACACATGGTCTGCGGTTGTGAGGCCGGTTGGACGTACTGCCAAATTCTCTAAAGCGCCGTTGGATGCGGCTTATGGTTGAGAAATGAACATTCAATTCTCTGGCAACAGCTCTGGTGGACATTCATGCAGTCAGCATGCCAATTGTGCGCGCTCCCTCAACCTGAGACATCTGTGGCATTGTGTTGTGTGACACAACTGCAATTCTTTTTGTGGCCTTTGATTGTCCCCAGCACAACATACACCTGTGTAATGATCACGCTGTTTTAATCAGCTTCCTGATATGCCACACCTGTCAGGTGGATGGATTATCTTGGTAAAGGAGAAATGCGGACTAACAGGGATGTAAACAAATGTGTGCACAAAATTTGAGAGATTTTTTTTTTGCGTATGGAACATTTCTGCAATCTTTTATTTCGTCTCATGAAACATGGCGCCAACACTTAGCATGTTGAGTTTATATTTTTGTTCAGTATAAATACATTTGATTGACTTTCTTGTTTCCCCCTTCTCTAGCACTGTGCATACTGTAAGCGCCTTGGAGCCTCCATCAAGTGCTGTGCTGAAGGATGTGCTCGACTGTACCATTACCCATGTGCGGGGGCGGCAGGGACTTTTCAGGATATCAGGAGTCTCTCCCTCCTCTGTCCAGATCACATTGAACTGGCCATCAGCAGATGTGAGTCCAGCATTCTAAACATTCACTTGAAATAATTGAAGTAATGCTGTCATAAGTAGGACCAAGGAACAACTCCCTAGACACTAGCTACTCACAATCCCCATTCTATTCTCCATTTCTCTCTCTCTCCTTTCCTCCCCCTCCCCCTCTTCCCCCTCTTAGTTCCAGACAACTTTATCTGTGCACTGTGTGACAGCCCTGGGGAGCTCCCTGACCAGCTATTCTGTACCAGCTGTGGGCAGCACTACCACGGGGCCTGCCTGGACATGGCTGTGACTCCGCTGAGGAGAGCCGGCTGGCAGTGCCCCGAGTGCAAGGTCTGCCAGACATGCAAGTGAGTCACCTTCCAACCGCCCCATCCGTCCACCCACACACCTGACCTGGCTCTGTATTGAGATTTGTGTGTCGGTGGCCATCAGGCATGGAGGTGGAAACTGTGTGATTTTTGTTTGTGCTTCCACTGTGGTTTGTGGGTAACGCACCCTCAGGCACTGCTCTTTCGTCTCGTACCTCAAACAGCCTGGTTACTGTTAGCAACCGAGTCCGCGATAAGTTCAGGTCGGCTCTGCAATACAGATTAGACCAACACACTGACCCTTTAGCTGTGACTTTGCAACAGTCGTTAGTTTCGAGGATTCGGGCACACATTTTCAACACAAGGGGCTACACGTAGAGTACATAGAGCCAAAGAATATATGTACAGCCCTCAAGTGTCCTTCTCCCTGTGTGCAGGAACCCAGGGGAGGACGATAAGATGTTGGTGTGTGACATGTGTGACAAAGGCTACCACACCTTCTGCCTGCAACCGGCCATCGACGACATCCCTACCAACGGATGGAGGTGTAAGGTATGTGGAAGACACTACAATACTGTGAAAGATAGACAACCTAGTGTAAGGTGCTGTATCAGGGTCGGAATTTAACTTGGGACTTGGGGCAGAAATGCCCACTAAAGTTTCTTAAATGCCCCCTAAATTGTCATAACGAGGGCAAATAAATGCCCTTAAAAAAATGTATTGTAAGATATCACAAATTAAAACTATACACCGGCTGCAGTAGCGAGATCAAGCCCCCTCCCCCCATCTCACACTGCCTGGGCACCTCAGGTAACAGAGAGGAAGAGGCGAAGCGAAAGAGTTCACTCCTGTCAAAGTTTGTCTACGGTAAGCAGACCGGCTCCCCTTTCTCAACAATTTTTTTTTATTGGCATTGACTGATTTCTAATTTGAAAAACGACACCGCAAACATCAGCGACAGCAGAAGTAGAAAAATATGTTAATAATAATGACCCACCGCAAGCCTCTACCGCTGAGCAAGTCAACCGGCAAAACCACAGTAAAAAACCACTACCGTCAAGGGATAGATTATTGATTGGGTTGAGACCATTCAAGATGGGGCCACCGTAATGTTCTGCAAAGCCTGCCATGAAACTTTGGTACAAAAGACATCTAAGAGCTTTCGCGGGGCTATCGCTTTTGATTTTTTTGTGACATGGACTCAGTCTAAAAAAATATGAAAGGCACAGTCACAAAGCAGCATATGGTCAGTTTAGTTCATTTGTCACTTAAACTAGTTTAAAAAAAAATATCAATTTTTTTGCTTCAGCCAAGGTGGAATGGGCTTTTTTCACTAATGAACAGTGTAAAAAGGGACAGGAGAATCCAGCACGCTGACGGACCTAATGATCTTCTCGAAGGCCCACCAGAGGAAGAGATCAACCTTGTTCCATAAATGACTTAGTTGTACTGTAATTATATTTATTTATGTGTTACAAATAGCTGAATTTTAATACTGATCATTGGTGTGTCCAGTTGTTTAGGCATCACATTTAGGCAACTAACATCACAAATTATGTGGATTTCTACATATGTGATTTTTAAATTAATAATATAAAGTATGTTACAATGACATTAATTGAGTAAATGCTTGCTTTTTTTGCCGATACACGTCTTTAGAAATATTTCCACATTCGTTATTTACGTTTTTCCCCCCCCCCACAAATGAAAATGCCATGGAAACGACTCAGAATGCCCCCTAAAAGTTCACGGGCAGAACATGCCCTTTAAAAATGAAATAATAATCCTGTACAGCAGAGGACAGGATTGTAGGATTGTATGGTATGTATGATTGTATGGTATGTATGGCATGTATGGTATGAAAAGCTGAAGATGGCACAGTGGGGGAAGAAAATCTGTATAGAATGAGAAATGGAATAAAAGGGTTGTCTGTGCCTTTATTTGTCAATGCGTATGAACAGAGGTTTAAAACTCCCACAGTTCATATTGAGAAATCAGCTACCTGATGAGAATATTACATTTTTTCCATGGTTGTATCTGTGCTTCCTGTGGTTAAGAGATGACTCACACAGGCTGCTCTTTTAAAGGCTGCAGTTTAGCCTCAGACCCGGTATCATTTCAGATAAGGTGTGTGTGTGTGTGTGTGTGTGTGTGTGTGTGTGTGTGTGTGTAGTAGTAGTAGTAGTGTGTGTGTGTGTAGTAGTAGTGTGTGTAGTAGTAGAGTAGTGTGTGTGTAGTAGTAGTGTGTGTGTAGTAGTAGTGTGTGTGTGCGCGGCAGGGAAATCAAACCGTATGCGTCATCATCCTCGGCCTGTGGCCCCTTCCTCTGGTGGAGCAGGTGGTGCGCGGTGCCTGTCTGGGTGGCCTATCAGCTGTGGTGGTGTTGGGTGGGGATCTGACTGCAGACCGCAGCAGCCAGTGAGGCGCCGGCCAGGTGGTGGAACATCTTCACACTCACTTAGCTTTTGCCTCTGTCTGACTCGGCAGCACAGAAGGAACACAGCCCACACAGCACCCAACCCCCTCTTGCTTTTCTTTCTCTTTCGCTCTCTTGCTCTTGCTCTCTCTCCTCCACTCTTGAAGCTGCTGCGTCTCGCCCAAGCACTTTAGTTCAGACTGAAGCCTCATCTGAATGTCTTCTTGGAGATGAATAAAAACAAAAAAGTATCATTGCTCCAGTTTCAGTTGTCTCTCTCTCCCTCCTCCTCCAGAACTGCAGAGTGTGTGTCCAGTGCGGCACCAGGACCAGCGGTCAGTGGCACCACACCAGTCTGCTGTGTGAGACCTGTGTCCAACATCAGGACCCCAGCCTTAGCTGTCTGCTGTGTGCCTGTATCCTGGACCCAGAGCACCACAAAGACCTGCTGTCCTGCCATAGTTGTAAAAGGTAAAAGGTCCCTTTGTTCATTCTATTTTCTTTCTCCATTGTTTTAGCATTGTCTCTTTTTCCATTGATGTGTGATGTCCTTAATCTTCATTTGTCCTCTCCTCCTGCTTCCAGATGGCTCCACCTGGAGTGTGAGCGCCAGTCGTCAGGCCAAGCAGACATCCAGCCCAGCCAGGGCTATGTGTGTTCAATCTGCAGGCCTACTCTGTCACAACCACAACAGGCCCCACCACAGGTAGAGGACGAGGAGGTGGTGCCGGAGAAGGACACCGTAGGCCTAGAGCTGAGCCCACAGACTGCTACTCAGAGCCACACAGACTCAGAACCGGTGGTTCTAATGCACACCGATCTGGAACCTGGTCTGAAGCAGCAGAGGTCTCCTCCTCCAGTGCATAATGATCCAGAACCGGAATTACAACCAGTTCCAATGCACACGGACACAGAACCAGAGCCCCAGCCAAAGCCTATCCAAGCCGCCACCGCTGCCTGTGAGAACGGCCATGAGGAGAGGCAGCCACAGCAGGCTACATCAGACCAGCAGCCCGGTAAGTCCCTCTTTTGTCTGACTGGGTTATTTGTGTCTACACACAGAGGCCAACTGTGTGTTGTGGTTGAAGAGTATTTCCCGCTATCATTCTCCTTTAATGCTCTCGAGCGGTTTGGCAGGTGGACTCATTAGAGTGTGAGAGATTTGTTTGTCACATGGCTTATTACCTCAGGATTGAAAGGTTGCATGAAAACCGCTAGTCTGGCTTTTTTAGTGTCCAAACTCACAGACCAGGCAGGCTTTCGGGTACAGATTACCAGACAGTGTAACTCTGTGGGCTAGACACACACACAATTCCTTTCCATGCAGGTGTTAGGTTTGGCCACGGTCGAGCAGCAGTATCACTGATGAAGTTATACGTCCCTTGTGTATAGATGAAGGCGGTCTGGCCTGGATGAAGACCAGAGGGAAAAATTGCTCTGTCTGCTCTCTTTCTTTGCCATGGCTCACATCAGACTGACAGCCATTCATCAGCAGGGACTTTGTTTCTAAAGGCATCAATAACCAGATGGGCTCACATTATCACAAGATTAAAGCCATGAAAGCATTGTCTTTGTAATTCTTTTGGAGTGAAAAAGCACTTTGTATTCTCCCATTGATGCTCCTGTGGAGATGTTGGTCTCCTTGTTTTGAGGACTGGGCTAGAGACTAACCTGGGTGAACAGAACACCTACCTACTGGGTGGTGTTCAATATGGCACACCGTAGCAAGGTGTTTTGCAATGGAAAACAAAAGTCTGCTGTTATTTGACAGAATTAATACATTCTAGAATGAGTTCAGATTTAGAAGTAGGCTTTTGGTAGAACTATCCCCGTTTCACTTCCCTGCAGAATGTCTTCTCTTGAGCACGACCCTGGCCTGGATTCCTCATCTATTATACCTTAGCAGCAATGCTTTCCTTCGCCACAGTTTCCATGGGCGACAGAGCTTCTTGCTCACATACCGTAGGTATTAGTAGTTTTTGTCCCCGATTTCAGGATATCCAATTGCGATCCAATTACGATAGGCTGGACAATAGAACGAGTCAAAATTCACCCGAGGCTGAAAAATGTCAAAAGAGCATTGGCTAAGCTGGAACACTAGCGCGAGCCCATTGCAAATGAATGGAATCGAACGTTCGCAGAGCCTCTGACTGGAGTGATGCTTCGAATTCCATTTTGCCTAAATTGCACCAAAAAATGTATCACTTTTTATTTTACCACTACAATCTGTTCTTAGGACGAAACTGAAAAATAATAACTTGTGTAGAAAGTAAACATCCACACCTTTGATGGTGCCAAGTGTGCTTATGTCTGCATAACGAGGAAGTAGGGAAAAAATTGCAACTTTTGACTATTTCTGGTCTAGCGATCGATGACAGCAAATAGAATTAGAAAGAGGAGATTATCCTGATTAAAACGGTGTCTGACTTGAAAAAATCTAAATATTTGCATTGCGAGATATTTGGCAAAATAGACAGACATACCTGTATTTCCCTATAGTAAACAATGGAACGACCTCAGAGTTCCATCAGTTACATTTTGAGTTACATTTTTGGTTGTTTGCATTTTAACTACAAACAACGTGGATAGGTCTCATTGCCAACAATAGCAAAGCAGACATTGTGACGTAGAACAAAAAACTGGGAATAGAACATTCGGAAGGTGAGTTGGTGCTAAATAGAACTAATAGAACCTGGCAGGGTGAAAAATGCTCTAAAATAAGGCCTGTTTTTTTCGTGATTACTTCAAAACTATGGCAAGCAGCTGGGACATATGGCACTATTATGAAACTGGGCTCCACGGCGGATGCAATTAACAATTTTTTTCTGAAAAAAAGCATTGTTGAAAATGTCATATGTCCAGCATAATTATGATCTTGTCTCATTGCGGCAACTCCCCAACGGGCTCGGGAAAGGCGAAGGTCGAGTCATGCGTCCTCCTGAAACATGGCCCGCCAAACCGTGCTCCTTAACACCCGCCCGCTTAACCCGGAAGCCAGCTGCGCCAATGTGTCAGAGGAAACACCATTCACCTGACGACCGAAGTCAGCTTGCAGGCGCCCGGCCCGCCACGAGTCGATAGAGCGCGATGAGCCAAGTAAAGCCCCCCCAGGCCAAACCCTCCCCTAACCCAGACGACGTTGGGCCAATTGTGGGCCGCCTTATGGAACTCCCGGTCACGGCCGGTTGTGACACAGCCTGGTATCAATCCCGGATCTGTAGTGACGCCTCTAGCACTGCGGCGCAGTGCCTTAGACTGCTGCACCACTCGGGAGGCCACATCACTGAGCTCTTCAGTAGTGCCATTCTACTTCCAATGTTTGTCTATGGAGATTGCATTGCTGTGTGCTCAATTTTATACACCTGTCAGCAACGGGTTGTTGCTGAAACACCCGAATCCACTAATTTGAAGGGGTGTCCACATACTTTTGTGTATATATACTATGTTCATGTCATTGTCACTCAAACATAATTTTAATGTAGTTGCTAGTAGAGTAACGACAACGTTACAATGGTTAAAGTAGTTTTAATGTTGTTTTGAAGTAAAACCTCCCTGGTACTGCACTGCTTTAACACCTATTACCATAGTAAGCTTCTTCAGACAGTTTTGTTAAAAAGCTGCGGGCATGGAGGTATGTTTTTTTTTTTTTTTTTTTTTTTTTTTGAAGATGCCATGATGTTGGAATTTTTCCTCTCGCTTGCTTCTCAAAAGTGGCTTGTGATGTGTCAGCTGCAAGCACAAGTATCCTAGCTAGCTACTGCCCCCTTGAAGATTTAGACAAATTACTACACACTCGATCCTCTCAATCCGTATATGAAGTGAGACACATTTGAAAGAAGTACTAAAAGTGACACAAATTAGAATACTGAAAAGTACAGATGTTTCGGTATACCGTGCAACACTAATAGGTAGGGGTAAAGTGACTAGGCAACAGGATAGATAATAAACAGTAGCAGCAGCATATGTGATGAGTCAAAAGTATTAGTGCAAAGAGGGTCAATGCAGAAAGTCTGGTTAAGTAAGTATTTGGTTAAGTAAGCTATTTAGTAGTCTTATGGCTTGGGGATAGAAGCTGTTCAGGGTTCTGTTGGTTCCAGACTTGGTGCATCGGGACCGCTTGCCGTACAGTAGCAGAGAGAACACTCTGACTTGGGTAGCTGGAGTCTTTGACAATTTTTATGGCCTTCCTCTAACACCACCTGGTATAGAGGTCCTTGGGTGTCGGGGAGCTTGGCCCCAGTGGTTGACTGGGTCATACTCAGTACTAGGGTCGGGCGGTATACCCTATTTTACTATATTGTACTATACTTATGCACAGACTGGTTTGGGTTTTTACTTTACCTTCTATAACGTATTTGAATGTTTGGTTTGTTAAATGTGATACGCTGTGTGTAACGTCCGTTTTTATAGTATCCCTCTCCACTCGCTCTCTCTCTCTCCACACCGCTTTCCACACAGACCTAGTCCCATCCCGTCACTCAAGGAGCGCATTTTGTTGTTGCTTGACCATGAGATACTTTGTTCAGTCTGCATGGTCAATGCAGCACATTTATTTTTATATTTAACCTTTTATTTAACTAGGCAAGTCAGTTAAGAACAAATTCGTATTTACAATGACGGCTTACCGGGGAACAGTGGGTTAACTGCCTTGTTCAGGGGCAGAACGACAGATTCATACCTTGTCAGCTCAGGGATTTGATCTAGCAACCTTTCGGTTACTAGTCCAACGCTCTAACCACTAGGCTACCTGCCGCCACATGCAACAATGTTGATGACAATGATGTTGTTTCCACTTTGATCTTAGTATAAATCCTCAAGGGTTCTATAATTACAATATTAGTTTGTGTTTCTTACATCTGCAAACAGCTAGTTTTTATTTTCTTAGCAAGTTCAGCTAAATTGTGTTAGCCACTAATGCTAATCGCTAGTTAGCTGGGATTGGCTAAGAATTGAGAGAGCCATGTGAATGAGAGGTGGCTTCAGAGCATGGCGATTGGCAGCCAGGAGAAGGAAATTATAATGATTATATTCAGCCCAAGGGCGTAATTGTTTTTATGGGGTATTACTGCCACACAAGGGGGCATGCTCGGGCCTCCGTTTGCTGTAGTCCACGAGCAGCTCCTTCGTCTTGGTGATGTTGAGGGAGAGGTTGTTGTCCTGGCACCACACGGCCAGTTCACTGACCAACTCTCTAGGCGGTCTCATCGTCGGTGATCAGGTCTACCACTTCCCCAAACTTAATGACGGTTTTGGAGTCGTGTGCAGCCACGCAGTCGTGGGTGAACAGGAGGGGACTTACTAGGGCTGCACGAGGAATCGAATTCAGATCGAAATTCCGATATTGACGTGCACTATCCATATCGCAATAGGCTGCGATTTTCTTGTTTCTTTGACATTCCATTAATACAACAAAAACCAGACTAATATACCTCCTCCAGTGAGATGTGCTAGACTCTGTTAATTTGCTCTACATGCACAGAGGATGCTGACCATTCACAAGCGGCTCTCTCTCTGCATGGCATGCGCGTGCTCCCTGCTTAGAGCACACCGCTAGATGCTGGTCAGGAGAGAAAGGGCTTTACCAAAGACAGTACAGTATAAGGTTTAGGAACTCTGTGGCTTTACCGCATGTGTGTCGGATACACGAGTGCTGCTAGTTCTAAAGAGAACGTCGATTTGGTGCCAAAGAAGGGCGCATCTTCAATGGTATGGGAGTATTACGGCTATAGACAAACCGATATCAACTAAATGCAAGTGCTGTGCAAAAAGTCCCTCAGTTGTGGCGACAATGAGGCAACATTATTATTTATTGAATAATTTTAAGAATAAACATCCTCTACTTTACGACAATTGCGTAGTTACAACAACAACAAAAAGCGACGGACAGCCGCAATGCCCCTCAGCCATAACCAGCACCCTATGTTAAACAGGCATTGATTGCCGATGCGTTTTCAAGTGTAACTAACGCCCTATGAAAGAACATCCCGCGCAGGCACATAGAAATCACAGAAGCAATCACAGCCAAAAACATGGTTCCTATTTACACAGTCAGAGAAGACTACTTTAAGATGAGGATGAACAAGGTGGACAGGAAATACAAGATTCCATCTCGCACATATTCGCCATCTCAACACTGTACAACAAAAATAAGGGAGATGTTGAAACATGTCGCGTTGAGTAACTGGACCAGACTCCAATGTTTTGGACACAAGCTGCACCTTCCAATCGTTAAGCTATGTGTGTTACATGTTTTTAAACGCACTTTGATTTATAATTTGAATTATAATAATGATTAAGCCTGCTTATACATAATTACACAATCCTAAGCTTTCTATTCCATCTGCAGCCTATTGCTGCCTAAATAAATAATTAACTTGGGTTATTTAAGAATTCATAATGGTAAAATAGGAAATGGGAACTCATGTTATAAATTCATTAATTACTGCTGCGATTAAAGCACACTATTTTGATTATTTAAATTTGTTTTGTTAATATATGTAGGTGTAATAATATGTAGGTGTAATAATCCTATCTATTATCATATGTAGCCTATAACAATGTTGAAAAAAAGTTTGGTTTTGTATTCAGTTAGCACAGTATGTATTAATTCATATGATCTCATTTTAGAAGTGATGTTCTCTACCCTGATACTGGTTTAAAAATCGCAGTTCATAATCACAATTGCAATATCTGGCCAAAAAGCGCATTTTATATTTTGTCCAAATCGTGCAGCACTAGGACTAAGCACGCACCCCTGAGGGGCCCCTGTGTTGAGGGTCAGTGTGGCGGGTGTGTTGTTGCCTACCTGGGGGTGGCCCGTCAGGAAGTCCAGGATCCAGTTGCACAGGGAGGTGTTCAGTCCCAGGGTCTGGAGCTAAGTGATGGTCTTGTAGGGCGCTATGGTGTTGAACGCTGAGCTGTAGTCAATGAACAGCATTCTTACATAGGTGTTCCTCTTGTCCAGGTGGGATACATAATTTAAACATTCAGAGTGTAGGTTGGAAAAAGTATGTGAACCCCTAGGCTAATGGCATTTCCAAAGCTAATTGGAGTCAGGAGTCAGCTAACCTGCAGTCCAATCAATGGGGCGAGATTGGAGATGTTGGTTAGAGCTGCCTTGCCCTATAAAAAAAAATCACAAAATTTGAGTTTGCTATTTCCAAGAAGCATTGCCTGACGTGAATCATGCCTCAAACAAAAGCGATCTTAGAAGGCCTAAAGAATTGTTGACTTGCATAAAGCTGGAAAGGATTACAAAAGTATCTCTAAAAACCTTGATGTTCATCAGTCCACAGTAAGACAAATTGTCTATAAATGGAGAAAGTTCAGCACTGTTCCTACTCTCCCTAGGAGTGGCCGTCCTGCAAAGATTACTGCAAGAGCACAGCGGAATGCTCAATGAGGTTAAGAAGAATCCTGGAGTGTCATCTAAGACTTACAGAAATCTCTGGAACATGCTAACATCTCTGTTGACGGGTCTACGATACGTAAAACACTAAACAAGCATGGTGTTCATGGTAGGACACCACGGAAGAAGCCAATGCTGTCCAAAAAAACCCATTGCTGCACATCTGAAGTTTGCAAACCGCACCTGGATGTTCCATAGCGCTACTGGCAAAATATTCCTTGGACAGATGAAACTGCAGTTGAGTTGTTTAGAAGGAACACACAACACTGTGGAGAAAAAAAGGCACAGCACACCGACATCAAAACCTCATCCCAACTGTAAAGTATGTTGGAGGGAGCATCATGGATTGGGGCTGCCTCAGGGCCTGGACAGCTTGCTATCGTTGACGGAAAAATGCATTCCCAAGTTTATCAATACATTTTGCAGGGTAATGTTAGGCTATCTGGCCGCCAATTGAAGCTCAACAGAAGTTGGGTGATGCAACAGGACAACGACCCAAAACACAGAAGTAATGGGTTCAACAGAAGAAAATACGCATTCTGGAGTGGCCCAGTCAGTCCTGACGTCAACCCGATTTGTGATGCTGTGGCATGACTTCGAGAGCAGTTCACACCAGACATCCCAATAATATTACTGAACTGAAACAGTTTTGTAAGCGGAATGGTCCAAAATTCCTCCTGACTGTTGTGCAGGTCTGATCCGCAACTACAGAAAACATTTGGTTGAGGTTATTGCTGCCAAAGGAGGGCCAACCAGTTATTAAATCCAAGGGTTCACATACTTTCCCCCCCCTGCACTGTGAATGTTTACACGGAGTGTTCAATAAAGACATGAAAACGAATAATTGTTTGTGTTATTAGTTTAAGCAGACTGTGTTTGTCTGTTGTTGTGATCTAGATGAAAGTCAGATACAATTTTATGACCAATTTATGCAGAAATCCAGGTATTTCCAAAGGGTTCACATACTTTTTCTTGCCACTGTAGGTAGGGGTAAAGTGATTATGCATAGATAATAAACAGTTAGTAGCAGTAGTGTAAAATTAATTGTTCAGGAGTCATATGGCTTGGGGGTAGAAGCTGTTAAGAAGCCTTTTGGACCTAGACTTGGTGCTCCGGTACTGCTTTCCTTGAGGTAGCAGAAAGAGCAGTCTTTGACTTGGGTGGCTGGAGCCTTTGACATTTTTTGGGCCTTCCTCTGACTCTGCCTAGTATATAGGTCCTGGATGGCAGGAGGGTTGGCCCCAGTGATGTACTGGGCCGTACGCACTACCCTCTGTAGTGCCTTACGGTCGAATGCCGAGCAGTTGCCATACCATGCCGCAATGAAACCGGTCAGGATGCTCTCGATGGTGCAGCTGTATAACTTTTTGAGGATCTGGGGACCCATGCCAAATCTTTTCAGTGTCCTGAGGGGGGAAAAGGTGTTGTTGTGCCCTCCATGACTGTCTTTGTGTTTGGACCATGATAGTTTGTTGGTGATGTGGACACCAAGGGACTTGAAACTCTCAACCCACTCCACTACAGCCCCGCTGATGTGAATGGGGGCATGTTTGGCCCTCCTTTTCCTGTAGTCCACCATCATGTCCTTTGTCTTGTTCACATTGAGGGAGTGGTTGTTGTCTAAGCACTGACCCCTCAGGGCCCCCAGTGTTGAGGATCAGAGTGGCAGATGTGTTGTTGCCTACCCTTACCACATGGGGGCGGCCGGTCAGGAAGTCCAGGATCCAGTTGCAGAGGGAGTTGTTTAATCCCAGGATCCTTAGCTTAATAATGAGCTTTGTGGGCATTATGGTGTTGAAAGCTGAGCTGTTGTCAATGAATAGCATTCTCATATTGGTCTTCGTTTTGTCCGGGTGGGAAAGGGCAGTGTGGTGTGTGATTTGAAATTGTGATCTCTGTGGATCTGTTGGGGCAGTATGCGCGTTTGAGTGAGTCTAAGATTTCTGGGATGATGGTGTTGATGTGAGCCATGACCAGTGATTCAAAGCACTTCATGGCTACCGACGTGAGTGCTACGGGGCGGTAGTCATTTAAGCAGGTTACCTTCGCATTCTTGGGCACAGAGTTTATGATGGTCTGCTCAAAACGTAGGTATTACAGACTCGATCAGGTTGAAAATGTTAGTGAAGACACTTGCTAGTTGGTCCACGCATGCTCTGAATACTCGCCCTGGTAATCCGTCTGGCCCTGCAGCCTTGTGAATGTTGACCTGTTTAAAGGTCTTGCTCACATCGGTTACTGAAAGCGTGATCACGCAGTTGTCCGGAACAGCTGGTGCTCTCATGTATGGTTCAGTGTTGCTTGCCTTGAAGCGAGCATAGAAGTAATAGCAGGATTTTTTCAGTGTCCCGCTCCTTGAAAGCGGCAACTCTAGCCTTTAGCTCGGTGCGGATGTTGCCTGTAATCCATGGCTTCTGGTTGGGATGTGTACGTACGGGGACGACGTCGTCGATGCACTTATTGATTAAGGCAGTGACCTGAGGTGGTATACTCCTTAATGCCATTGGATGAAACACTGAACATATTCCAGTCTGTGCTAGCAAAACAGTCCTTTAGCTTAGCATCTGTGTCTGACCACTTCCATATTGAGCGAGTCACTATGACTTCCTGCTTTAGTTTTTGCTTGTAAGCAGGAATCAGGAGGATAGAATTTTTGTCAGATGTACTAAAAGGATAGTGTGGGAGAGCTTTTTATGCGCCTCTGTCTGTGAAGTAAATGTGGTCTAGAGGTTTTTTCCTCTGGTTACACGTGACATGCTGTTCGAAATGCGGTAAAATGGATTTAAGTTTCCCTACATTAAAGTCCCCGGCCACTAGGTGCGCCTTTCTGGATCAGCATGTTCTTGTTTGCTTATAGCCTTATACAGCTTGCTGAGTGCGGTCTTAGTGGTGGTAAATTGACAGCTATGAATAATATTGATGAGAACTCTCTTGGTGGATTGTGTGGTCTACAGCTTATGAGGTACTCAGTCGAGCAATACCTCGAGATTTCTTTAATATTAGACATCAAGCACCAGCTGTTATTGACAAATAGACCCCCACCCCCACCCCTTGTCTTACCAGACGTAGCTGCTCTGTCCTGCCGATGCACGGAAAACGCAGTCAGCTCTATTATCTGTGTCGTCTTTCAGCCACAACTCGGTGAAACATAAGATATGACCATTTTTAATGTCATGTTGGTAGGATAGTCTCGACCGTTTGTTTCATCCAGTTTGTTTTCCAGTGATTGGCTCGGTTTTACTGACGTTGGTCAGTAGAACCGATGGCAATGGTGATTTACTCACTTGCCTACGAATCCTCACGAGGCACCCCGACCTTCACTGCCTGTATCTCCATCTTTTCTTCACCCGAATGACTGGGATTTGGGCCTGGTCTCCGGGAAGCACTATATCCTTTGCGTCAGACTCATTAAAGAAAAAATCTTCATCCAGTTTGAGGTGAGTAATCGCTGTTCTGATGTGCAGACACTCTTTTAGGTCATAAGAGACAGTAGCAGCAACTTTTTGTACAAAATAAGTAACAAACAATGCGAAAAACACAAAAATAGCATAGTTGGTTAGGAGCGCGTAAAATGGCAGCCATCCCCTCCGGCTCCATTATATAGTAGATGTGAGTGCTACGGGGCAGTAGTCATTTAGACAGGTTACCTTTGAGTTCTTGGGCACAGGGACAATGGTGGTCTGCTTGAAACATGTAGGTATTACAGACTGGGTCAGGGAGACTTTGAAAATGTCAGTAAAGACACCCGCCAGCTGGTCCTCGCATGCTCCGAGTACGCATCCTGGTAATCCATCTGGCCCCACGGCCTTGTGAATGTTGACCTGTTTAAAAGTCTTACATCGGCTACAAAGAGTGAGATCACACAATCGTCCTCAATTGCTGATGCTCTCATGCATGGTTCATTGTTGCTTGCCTTGAAGGGAGCATAGAAGGCATTTAGCTCCTCTGGTATGCTGGTGTCACTGGGCAGCTTGCGGCTAGGTTTCTCTTTGTAATCCATGATAGTTTGCAAGCCCTGCCACATCCGACGAACGTCAAAACCGGCGAAATAGGATTCACTCTTAGTCCTGTGTTGACGCGTTGCCTGTTTGATGGCTCAACGGAGGTCGTGTCGGGATTTCTTATAAGCGTTCGGATTAGTGTCCCGCTCCTTGAAAGTGCCAGCTCTAGCCTTTAGCTCAGTGTGGATGTTGCCTGTAATCCATGGATTTTGGTTGGGATATGTACGTACAGTCACTATGGGGAAGATGTCATCGATGCACTTATTAATGTAGCAGCTGAATGAGCTGCAGGGTATATTACTGTGGGTTCTAACCTGGATGTCCACCGTCTGTTGTGGAGGGAGGGGAGCGGTGCTGATGACAGATAACCAGGCAGCGAGTTGTCCAAGATTCTGATACAGCGCCTATGTGGCTGTTAAAAACACCCGAGTTTATCCCCTCTCTTTCCCACTCACCCCCTCTTGCGATAATACACACACACACACACACACACACACACACACACACACACACAAAGGGGAGCGGACAACTTTGGAATCCTGTATGTCTGTGTGTGGCTCCTGTCCTAAGCAGCAGTGCTTTTGTTTTATTGTGCTGCTGCTGTGTGAGCTGCTGGCAGTGTCGAGAGAGGCTGGTGATTAGGTCTGTGTGATGCTAAAGAACCTCTAGGGGCCTTGATCCACTAGCATTTCATCTCCATTGATTGGAGGAGCGGAGCCTCCCTCGAGAGGCCTGAGGCTGAACACCAAGGGCTATAGTACTAGGTCATAATAGATGGTTGGTTTAGCTCTGAATTCAGCCGCCACACGCCTCCTGTCCACGGTCTGGCCCCTACATCCTCTCCTCCATTCACTGCCCCTGTTGTCTCACACCTGTAGAGAGAAACTTCATCAACTCTACACTCTCTGTTGATCGGTCATCCATTCAAATGTCATATTGACAGCTTTTGGCATACGTTTGATGCTCTTGTCTTGTCCTCAGTAGATGAGGGATGTCATTCACAATGTAGGCTACGTATCCAATCATTGCTCCCAGACAGGAATACCAAATTTCCTTTCAGGCCTAAGCATATGTGTATGATTTGGTGCTGGGCTATATGCTAGCTGTGGTGTTGCATAGGCTAGCTAAACATTGGCTTTGTGGGATCATGGCACTACAAGCCAATCTCCTCCTGGCCTGCCTGCCACCCAGTGTAAAAGTTAATTAAGGTTATTAAAATGAGCTGTGGTAACCTGTCCAGATCCTTCTCATCCACTCAGAGCTTAGCAGCAGGCTTATCATGAATCTAATGACAGACATACCGCCTACTGTCAGATCCATGGTGTGAACACAAATGAAATGTGACACGATGATGGCTTATCTGTGTAAAATAGAGCTGTGTGTGTGTCCACAAGGGGAAGAAGGATTTGATCTGCAGGAAGGGTTCATGATGACAGTAATCAGCAGTAAGGGTTTGATAATGATAACACGGACCCCTCTGTAGTGTTTTGTAAGAAGGATGCTTTTAATGCTCACTCATCTCGTAATTGACTCTCTGGGTGTCGAGGCCCAGATATGCTTGTGTTGTGAGCTGCACAGTCATCAGAGTTCAGACCTTGATATGCAGGTTGTCATGGTTACTCAAAGTCCTTTCCTAGTGGAGAAATGCTCAGCAGGTGCATGTTGTGTGTTTGTTGGGATGGGATCATCAGAGCGGGGATGTTGTGGGAACTTGTGAAATGTGAGGAACTGTTTGTGGTTTGTCCAAAGCTGTCAGCAGGAATTCTGAGGATAGGCGGGAGGTGCTACGGGAGTATGTGTGTAAGAATGCGTTGATGATGATTACAAATTTGATTGTAGCTACACGCAGTCCGTTGTTTTCTGACATTGCTTGGACTGCCACGTTGGGGCAACCATTGCTTTGAGTGAGCACCTGTTCTCCAGTTTCCTTTTTTTTGTGCAGCAGCTGGAGTTGAGAAACCTGAGGTATTTAACAGCCTGCAGCTCAGGTCTGTTAACCTCAGCCAATATTGAGTTTATAAAATCCTCCTATCTGGTGTTGGCCTAGATGGATGACTGTCTTTTCCATGAGGAAATGAGGGCTTTTTATGTGACAGATTCATGACTTAGTAATGGATTATTGGGTTACTTTGAGGGCACTTGGCTGGGAATCTGCAAGTCTCAGTGGTTCGGTTCTGTGTGTGAGAGGGACAGCTACCGCAATCAAAGACTGCTAGCTGGGATTGACGTTACAAATCAAAGCTATGCGTCTTTGGCTGTTGGAACTAGGAGTGGGATTTGAAATAATGCCCAGTTAAAACTGACTCTGTTCACTGCCAATAAGCCTGCTGGGCATCTAATATTTCTGCCTGTATTAGCCCACTTTTAATTTCTCTCTCTGGCTCTCTCTCTCTCGCTCACACATTCAATTTTCCTTTGCTTTATTGGCATGACGTAACAATGTACATATTGCGAAAGCGTATTTTGGAAATGATTCATTAGGAACAGCATAAAAAAAAAATACAAATCAAAATGTCACTAACAGGACAATCAGTAACAACCGTCTCTCTCTCTCTCTCTCCCCCTCTTTTTGTCTATCATTTTCACTCCATTAATGTTTTAATTATGTCCGTATCCTGTGATGAAAATTATGACTCCAATCTTTACCCACGTAATCTGTCATTCTGTAAGAGGCTGAGTCTGGACAAATGATCAGCTGATGGTGGGTTTCAGGTTAGTCTCTCACTGCTATAATCCCCTGCTTCTCTCCCAGGCCTCTCAGTGGGAGCAGATGCTGTGGAGCAAGGGACTGATGGGGTGTCTGTCAGCAAGGATCTGAGCCAGTTTCACCCAGGTTAGGTTCATAGCCTGTTTTGCTAAGCCATTCATGTATCAAGAGTATTTGTTCTGCTTTTACTCAGCCTCTAGTTCTTTCTCTACTCCTACTTCAATGCCCTCACAACATAAAAGCGGTCGTTTTTGAATAGGCCTTTCACCATCTAAGGCAACTTCTCTTATGTGAAAATATTGGTTTCAATTCCAAATGGTACAGCCTTTGTCATCTGTTGGTTTTCATTCTGATATTTTACTGACGGGTCGTGTGATGTGATGTCTATTTTTCTCTGTTCATTTCCGTAGAAATGCAACCAGCAGCGGAGACCCATGTTCCTTCAACAAAAGGTCCTGAGTCTCCCAGGCTGACCAAGCAAGAGCCTGAGAAACAACCCCTGCCAGCCCAGGTGTCAAGAGAGCCAGAGCAGCCACAGGATATAGCAACAGGACTGACCAAGCCAGTAAAGACAGAACCCTCCTCTGAAAACAGGGCGTTGAAACCCAGCACAGAGGACATCATGACCATGACCCCACCCACCACCACCACCAAAGAACCAAGTACTGCGTCCGTAATCATCAAGGAAGAACCCATGGAGGTATCAGCTTCTGATAATTCAGGAGTAGAACAGGTGGAAGGTCTGTCTAGTCTGGAGACAGCAGTGAAGGCTAGGAGGGAGAGGAAAGGGGAACCTATGTCTGAGGTACTGGCTGGTGGGGCTTTGGAGGGGGCCTGCGCCTTGGAAGAGGTGGACACCACCCCCGAGACTGAGAGCAAGCCTAACCTCTCCCACCTCAGTCCCCCCATCGAGGAGAAGCCCTACAAGACATCCATGGAAAGACTGGCAGAGATGGCTGCCTCCCCTACCCACTCCTCCCCTAGAACCATGGGGCCCTCTCCTAGGGAGCCTCCCCTCCACGCCCACCCTGCCCCGGGGGAACACAGCAGCAGCGTCCCCTCCACCACCCTCATACTTCTCACCCCTAAGATCGGCATGGGCAAGCCAGCCATCTCCAAGAGGAAGTTCTCCCCAGGCAGACCCAGGGTGAAGCAGGTAATGCATGGTGCTGGTGGGTGCTCTTGTCTTAGATCCAAATCTTGACGTGTTATTCTTAGGGTTGTATCCCAGGGCTTCAAAATCTGTTTCAGAATCTCCTTTTTTTTTGTGTAATAATTGATATATTATTTATGTATTATCTAGGCTTATGTCTTTTATTTTCAAAGAGCATCTAAAAAAAATCCCAGGGTTAAATCTCTGTAGAGGAACCATAATTGTGTAATCCTCTAGGTCGGTCATTCTGTGGTTGAGTGTGTTGAATGATGAGAGGAGGAGAAAGTTTCTGAGTGTTCTGCCCCAGAGCGGTGGATTGGCTATGATGTCTGGTTTGGAATATCATTAAAACGGGTGTTGCTGCTGCAGAGGACACTTAACCCAGAGAAGTTGCCAGTTGTGGCAGTTGAGAAGCGTTGAGTCCTGTGTGTTTGATGTCGGGTTATTGGCCAAACTGTATCGTCAGCAGAGACCACGGCTGTTCTCACCTTCCCGCCTTAGTTTTCACATGAGCTGAATCCCAAATAACCCCTCCCCCTCCCATTTGCGCGTTCATGCTCGCCCTCCTCCGTGATGCACAAGTGTCCCAAAGTTGAGGGAGTGAAAATGATCGAAGGTGTAGGGGCTAATTAGACCCTCTGATAGCTCTTCACTCTGGAGGCCGCAGTGGCTATTCCAACAGGCACCGCGGTAGCTTTGGAGTTTGCACAACATCATACAAAAGAATTGAGAGGCATGACTAATCATGACTCATGTTTGTTTGTTTGTTTGTCTGATTTTGAGACTTGACAGGTCAAACAAGTTAAATAACCACTTCATTTGGGAGGTAGCCTAACTGTTTCTGAGGTTTATATCTTGTGAAACCATAGGGGAATTTGTTAATTTAGAATTTCATGCTTGTTTTATTATTACATTTGGAACATGAATTGCATCATTCAAGTCGCCAGTGTGTCCCAAAGTTGATGGGGTTTATTGATCCCCTCGCCACTTTATATATGTCACCCTCCGACTTTTATCAGCAACACGTGACAACGGAGGGCCCTCCGAACAAGTTGGTAGGGGTGAGAGAGGCTGGTTTGGGATTCACTGATGGTGAGTCTGAAGAATACTGATGGTGAGTCTGAAGAATAGTTAATTTCCCACACTGCAGAATGAGAATAGAATATTAGTACGGCCTATTCCTTAGGCCATATGCAAACCCCGCTTACCAAGAACCTTACACACTGTACCCCACCTCTACACTTTGCCTGTTCATTCTGATCCACTCTGCAAACACCCACCACCTTATGTACACACACTGCCCTATAGGAGCACACTGCCAACATATATAGACAATACAAAACAGGCTACTTTATATACATCCCCATATGTAATCCTACAGTAAAACTTCAAGCGCGCTGTTTCACATGTTCTAGACTAGTATCTAATTTCCATGGTATTCCTAGTACATGCTTGATGTGCTGAAGGCAGTCCCTCTCTGATGATGCCTACAAGCCTGTTCTCATTCTCCTTAGAATACCTTCATTAGGGCTTTGTTAACCCCCCCCACACACACTTTCATCAAGCCACTAATCAGAGACACAGTATGCGGGTTGGGTCAAATCCTAATTATACTGGGATATGAATCATACACATGGCTCTGATATATTATGGATGAGGCTGAGGAGAGTTTAGCCTTGCAACGTCGTGTTTTTCTCTCCAGATATACCCTATTGCTTAAATAAACGGTGTGCGTAGACAGACTAATTTGTTAGATCAGGCCTGGGGGAGATCAAATGTAGGCTATTTGAATACAGTGGAATCCTGTGTAGTCAGATTTGGTGTCTTCAAGTCTTTATGCTTCTGTCTCAGAAGAGGCATGCACTGTCAGTCGTGCTGTCCAACGCATCCAGGTGTTGTTTTGTCAACAAGCCAGCGATATGAGTGAGGCAGTGACATGCAGTTGCCATGGCAAGAGGATGATGTGGTTTCTTGCTCTTCCCCGTCCTGCTGCTGTTGCATGGTGCTGTTGCCTTGACGAAGGCTGCGGTGTTGTCTGAATTCAAGGTTGCTGTGCACCGACTAACACGATTCTGCTTCACCTTTTGCAAGCTCTCTCTGAACGTCTAGCTGGAAACATGCCTCAACTCGTATGCATGAAAGATATCTTGGATTGGCTTCAATATAGAAAGTATCATGTGCATCATATCATCCTGGCTTTTTGCCCCAAGTCAGAATGTATAACAGCATCATTATTAGCTCCATATCTCTTACTTGGGGTGTGTTGAATGGTCCCAACAAGCTTCTTCAGCCACCAGCCTTTTAAACTCACTGCATCTGTCTGTTATGTTTTCATCTTTCTCTGGCTTTGTTTTTTAAGTTGCTGCATTTTGTCACCCTCCTTCTCCCCTCAATCCCTCCCTCTCTCACCCACCCAACCCGGCCCCCCTACCTGTACCTTAGGGCGCATGGCATGGGAGCCCCCATAGCAGTGTGAGCTCCCCCTCCTGGTCTCCAGACCAGCCAGAGGGGTGGAACGTCCCAAAGACCAGGCAGCTCTCGTCCGGCTGCGGCAGCCCTGCCTGGAGCATCAGAGTGGTAAATAACCGCGGCTCTCTCTGGAGACCAGACCACCAGAACCACCACAGGGCCATGCCACAGCAGTCTTCTGCTTACCTTAGGCTATGTGAAGTGCACTGGCAGGGTGATGCTTGATGTCACTGTGTTAATGGTGGACTTTCACAATGAATCATTCAACTATCAGCGTGTCACCAGAGGAGAGGAGACTGTGGTGAATTCACATTGACAGGCTAATAAGGGAACGGTGAATGAGAACCTGTAGTAGCCTAATACGACTCATCCTTAATGGCAAAATGCTTCACTTTCATCCACTAGAGAGGATCTCTTGCTAGGCTTTGCACATGTACTTGTAATATTAACCCAATTCACAATGCTATATCTTGGCCTTCCTTTGCAGCCTGAGGCACAAGGTTTAACCTGTGTTTGTTTGTTTGTTTGTTTAATTGTTTGTTTTGTTTGTGTCATACTTTTGTGGGTGAGTTTGGGGCGGGATGGAGATGGGGTTTTTATTAAGTGGGCTGTGTGGGCACTTAGGCCTGCCCAAGTGGATGCTGCAATATGTTGCCATGGTGACATTAGTGTTACACACTGGCGCTAAGTGAGGTGGTCATTTCTGGGTCTTGGCATGGGTTTTGGATAGGTTAAGCAGCACCCTACTGTGTGTCAATCAGGGTGTCAGACCGCTGGGCGGTGTGAAGAGACTGGACTTGGGAATCGGGGAGGAGGGATTTGGGGGGAAGATTCACAGAAAGTAGACTAGATTGACAGCCGTGATTAGACCCCAGCAGTCACCAGCATCTGAAATGTGTTGACAGCATAATGGAGTTCAAATGGCCAGAATAACATTAGAGAGGTCCTCTGTCAACAGCCTGGACAGAGAGCCTGGACACTTGCTGTGTTACAAAGGCTGTCTCTCATAGTGCTGAGCGATTTAACCAATATTTTTTTATTTTTTTAAACAACTAATTGACCGATGTAGGTTCAATACTTTTTTTATTCCATGTATTTATATTTTTTTGTGAGCTCAATGCAGGCATTGCACAGTTTCTCTAAAGATAAATTAGATCCAGCCTGAACTGTGCAATGTAGTAGGGAGTTGTTGTTTCCAATAGGCCACATAGTTTAGTGCATAAAATGTGGTTATTAACTACAATGACGTTAATCCATTGCGCATCTACTTGTTCGGTCTGTGTTTCTTTTACGCCTGCTACAGAAGAGACAGAAGAATGCATGATCGTGAGGGCATATAGAGAAACAATGGGAAAGTAATTCTGCTTTTGGAAGTTGATCAACTTGTAAACTCACTTTTGAGAAAATCGTCTTCAATGTTTTAGTACTGCTATTGGAGAGACCTTCTTTGTCTATACCAGGTATTCCCTCAGGGCTACCCGCAATGCCGTTGACGGTACACCAAATAAAAATGTGATTCACATTTCCAAACAGTACTTTTATATTTTCCAACGGGGCTATACTTTTGGGAGAGTTTTTTTTTTCTTGCCAGAGTAGCCTCGTTTCACTGCCAAAAATAAAAGTAAACCATCTAGTGTTCAGCGAAATAACAACACAATGTCAAATATAGGAGCCTAATCAAATAATTAACATCCAATCAAATTAACTGTTACTCTGTCGCAGGAATTCCACTAACATTCCGTATGTAGCCAAATGTAGCTGCTGCTCATTCCGTTTGCTTGAAAATGGATAAATGGTTTTAAAAAAAAGTAAGGCCCGCGTCCATAGACACACATACCAGCTCTACTGGTAGTACTGCTACTACCAGCTCTACTGGTAGTACCGCTACTACCAGCTCTACTGGTAGTACCGCTACTATCAGCTCTACTGGTAGTACCGCTACTATCAGCTCTGCTGGTAGTACCGCTACTATCAGCTCTGCTGGTAGTACCACTACTACTATCAGCTCTGCTGGTAGTACCACTACTACTATCAGCTCTGCTGGTAGTACCGCTACTACTATCAGCTCTGCTGGCAGTACCGCTACTACTATCAGCTCTGCTGGCAGTACCGCTACTACTATCAGCTCTGCTGGCAGTACCGCTACTACTATCAGCTCTGCTGGCAGTACCGCTACTACTATCAGCTCTGCTGGCAGTACCGCTACTACTATCAGCTCTGCTGGCAGTACCGCTACTACTATCAGCTCTGCTGGCAGTACCGCTACTACTATCAGCTCTGCTGGCAGTACCGCTACTACTATCAGCTCTGCTGGCAGTACCGCTACTACTATCAGCTCTACAACACTTGCACCTGTTGACGACACATGTTGTTCTGCTTCCACGAGCACATCCAATGCTAGCATCAGTAATTCTACATTTGTTGCTAGCCCAGCACCGAACAACAGACGGGGACGTTGAACAATCGAAGAGGCATAAATATGATGAGAACTACGTTGATTTGGCGTTCACTTATATTGGGTGTAGTGCCTTTCCTCAGCCACAGTGTGTTATATGTGCAAAAATACTATCTGACAACTCGATGAAACCTTCACTCTTGCACAGACATTTAGAAACAAAACATGCCAATTTGAAAAATAATTCACAGGAGTTTTTGAGCGACTGTTATATGTCCGTTAAGTTTATGGGGGGGTCAATTAAGGAAGACATCCTCTTCTGGAAACCAGGACAACAGGAGAGGATATTTTTAAAGTACTTGACAGCTTTGTGACATCAAATGGACTTTGGTGGTCAAGATGTGTTGGTATCTGTACAATTACACAGGTACTTTCCCGAAACAGACAACACAAACAACTGGATTCGTTATCCCTTTCATGCCCTGCCTCCAGTCTACTTACCGATATCTGAACAAGAGAGCCTCATCAAAATTGAAACAAGCGGTTCTGTGAATAAAAAAATAAATCAGAAGCCACTGGCAGATTTCTGGATTGGGCTGCGCTCAGAGTATCCTGCCTTGGCAAATCACGCTGTTAAGACACTGATGCCCTTTGCAACCATGTACCTATGTGAGAGTGGATTCTCGCCCCTCAATAGCATGAAATCTAAATACAGGCACAGACTGTGTGTGGAAAATGATTTATACAACCCAACATTGCAGGGTTATGTGCATCCTTTCAAGCACACCCTTCTCATTAACCTGTGGTGAGTTATTCACAATTTTAGATGAACAAAATTTGTATATGTAAGATGGCTAAATAAACATTAAAAGTATTGATTGTTATTATTTGTGCCCTGGTCCTACAAGAGCTCTTTGTCACTTCCCACAAGCCAGGTCGTGACAACTCAATCTCATTCTTATGTTTAATAAATGTATCGTATAGTGTGTGTGTAGCAGGCTTACAATGATGGCAAAAAACAACATTTGAGAGTACGCTGACCCTGGTGCTAGAGGGGGTAAGCAGCTGGAGGTTGAATGTTTGAAGGGGTACGGGACTATAAAAAGTTAGGGAACCACCCATTCATATACCCATTCAGCATTGTTCACACCCTCTTAAGCCTTAGCCCCACCTATCTCTTTAAGGGTTGATCTGAGCGTTCTCTACTAACTTGCCAGCTACTTCCAGACATCAGAGAGAACAGCTCACTGAACATTACTCACCCTAGCAGAGCTGATTAGGCTGTTATGTTATCCAGAGTGTTGGTGACTGCAACTGTGCTGTCAGATTGTCCGTTCGTAAATTCAGAGCGTTTCGTGTTCAGAGGGCACACTGGACGCTCTGGCCAATAAGTAGGGTTGATCCGAAACCTCTGACCTCACAACGACAGTCAAGCACCCAAGCTAACTGGCTAACATTGGCTAGCTACTTCCAGACACATAATGAGAGAACACCCCACTCTGATCATTTTACTCCCCCTAGCAGAGCTGGTTCAGCTGTTTTCACGTTATCCAGAGCGTTTGTAACTAACTGCTGCTGGCAAAAATGTTATTACGCTTTGTTGCTGACGTTTACTTTCACCGGACATATTCAACGGGTGTTGAGTGTTCAAAAATTCATCAGTTATTCTGCGCTCTGGCACACTAAGACGAGAGTCTTTTGTTAAGAAATGTAGCTAGTTAACTAGCTAGGTAAACAATGAATCCCAACGCATGACGTAATGCTAGTTAGCGAGCCAGCCAGCTAACGTTAGCTAGCTAACAGTACACTTTAGCTTGAAATGAAAATACTTGGTCAAAATTAGAAACGCGTAATATCTGAAAATGTAGCTAACTAGACTATCTTACCCTTGGTCTGAAATCGGAGTAGATAGCCAGATCGAATTTACCAGCTAGTACGTCTATCAACAGTTGCAGTGAAATGCTATTGAAACGGATACTTGCATAGTGGAGTATTTTGTTAAGACATGTAGCTAGCTAAACAATGGACCATAATCACAACTCATGACGTTACTACCCTGCATGAATCTGCAGGTAGCTAACCAACCAGGTTCAATGGCTATAACTCGTTAAGCAAATGTGTCTTGAGATACGAAGAATAAGATCATACTCATAACGTTAGCTAGCTAACAGTACATTTGAAATGAAACCACTTTCTGTCAAAATTAGAAACATGTAATATCTGAAAATGTAGTTTGCTAGACTTTTTTACCTGTATAGATCATGGATGGACGCTTCTCCTGTCTGATGCCATGCATGGTTGCCCTTAGCTATCATACTCAAATCCCACAGATTTCTAAACTCGGTCCTCCAGAAAGTGGAAAGCATACACATAACATTAGCTAGCGAGCCAACCACCTAACGTTAGCTAGCTAACAATACACTTTAACTTGACATTAGGTTTATGCAGTTTTACGACGCGATACTTTAAAAAAAAAAACGCGTTCGATGCGATTACCTAAACATACTGATGAGTTCCCATAGACAGACACGTGCTATATGGCAGACCAATCCAAACTCATCTCTTGGCATCTCCAGCCCACTCATTATCTCAGCCAATCATGGCCAGCGTGAAGGTTGCTCACTTTTTCTGTGGCTAAACCAACTAGGCTCGTAATTTAACAATTTTATTCGTATTTACAGATGGCATACAAGTTTGATATTAAGGCACATGAAAGTTCACATGTTAGAGAAGGCGTTTCTGCCAATAAATGCATTTTGATAAAAAATGATAAAATATATGTTTTACATTCAAATGGCTCTACTGTGAAGTCGTGACTTGCGACATACGCCTAGTTTCCTGAATTGGGTCACAAATAGTGATTTTTGTCAGACAGAGGTTACATGACTTGGAATGAAATAATAATGTCATCAAATAAAACAAATGTAATATACACAACTGAAATGTTTTATCAAGGTAATGTGAATAAATTATGGTTAATAAGTGATAATCAGTAATGAGCAGTCACTACCATCATGGGACTTTTAAATTGTTTTAGTCTGTGTTATGGCATCCAACCCGCATAATGCATAGTGCATTTATATAATCAAACCGAAAACGCACCAACCTCAAAAAGCACTAATCGCTCAGCACTAGTCTCTCAGAATGGTGCAGGAGAGATGATCCTATTACTGAGAAAGATGAACACGTCAAGGTGTCTTATTTGGAGAAATGGGTTTTGTTGTCACCGCTGGACTGCCTATGTATTTGAGTTGTGGAATGTGGAGACTGAAGGGTTACCCTACAAAGCAGGATCAATGAGTTAGCCAGCTAAATATTCTGAAATAACTTTTTTTATTTTTAAGAAGCTTAACATGGGCATGTTCTAATTGACTCAACAAACAACACATACTGAACAAAAATATCAAAGCAACGTAACAATTTCAACGATTTTACTGAGTTACAGTTCATATAAGGAATTCAGCTGAAATAAATTCATTAGGCCCTAATCTATGGATTTCACATGACTGGGCAGGGGTGCAGCCATGGGTGGGCCTGGGAGGGCATAGCCCACCTACAAAATGGCTTTATTACAGACAGAAATACTCCTCAGTTTCAACAGCTGTCCGGGTGGCTGGTCTCACACAATCCCGCAGGTGAAGAAGCCAGATGTGGAGGTCCTCGTCTGGCGTGGTTACACTTGGTCTGTGGTTGAGGCCAGTTGAGCGTACTGCCAAATTCTCTAAAATGACGTAGGCGGCTGATGGTAGAGAAATGAACATTCACGTCTCTGGCAACAGTTCTGGTGGACATTCCTGCAGTCAACATGCCAATTGCACGCACCTGCAACTTGAGACATCTGTAGCATTTTGTTGTCTGATAAAACTGCACATTTTAGAGTTGCCTTTTAATGTCCCCAGCACAAGGTTCACTGGTGTAATGAAGATGCTATTTAATCAGCTTCTTGATATGCTACACCTGTCAGGTGGATGGATTATCTTGGCATTGGAGAAATTATCACTAACAGGGATGTAAACAAATTTGAGAGAAATGTTTTTGTGTTTATGGAACATTGCTGGGATCTTTAATTTCCACTAATGAAACATGTGACCAACACTTTACATGTTGCATTTATATTTTTGTTCAGTATAGAAGTTTAGCTTTCTTAATGAACCTGAATCAGTTTATTATTATTATTTATTTATTTTTAATCAAAGTTAGCTGACTAACTCATCGATCCTGCTTTGTAGTATGCCGCTCTAGCTGAATAAAGAAAATAAAAACAAATTGCGTTCTCAATTTTCTTCTCTTAAGTCAGAAATGGCAGCTTTTTCGCCCTGCATCAATTTGTTTTGTAGCTTGAATTAAGAGCTATTCTAAGATGTGTTAAATATGACTATGGATATGAAACCATTTCATATCTGTGCGTAGGCTTTGCAATGTTCTACCTACCATCCAAGAAAACACCACTGGATGGGAAAGGACATTACCTCTGTAAAGTAGACCAAGCTGCTGTTCCTGTTACCTCACTAGATACCAGCAGCCTCATAGCTCAACAGCTCTACAGTGGGTGGAGGAGGAGAAGTCCCCTATGGCAAACTTTTTAATTAAGCTGACTTCATCGATCACAGTCTAGCAAGCGAGGACCTGTGTGTGTTTTTCTGTATCTGACTGTGAACACTACTCTTGCGAGTGTTTTCGTGTGTGTTTCTGTGTGTGTGATCCGGTGTGTGTTGAGAAGGAGTCCTGAGGTGTGTGTTTCTGTTGCAGGGTCGAGGTTCAGGCTTCCCGGGGAGGAGGCGACCCAGAGGGGCTGGTCTGTCGGGCAGAGGGGGTCGGGGCCGAGCGAGAGGGAAGAATGGAGCCAGTCCCACAGTCAACCCTGGGGTAGGCTATGTCACCTGTCAACCTGATCTCTTTAGTTCACACTAATCCATTACAATTAACTGAAAGACCGTTTTATTACTAGTGTTGGGAGGAAAAATTGACAGTTACATATCGCAATATTATTTTGGATGTTATGTTATTGATACTGGGGCTCCTGAGTGGCGCAGCGCCTAAGGCACTGCATCTCAGTGCAAGAGGCGTCACTGCAGTCCCTGGTTCAAATCCAGGCTGCATCACATCCGGCCATGATTGGGAGTCCCATAGGGCAGCGCACAATTGGTCCAGCTTCGTCTGGGTTTGGCCGGAGTAGGCCGTCATTGTAAATAAGAATTTGTTCTTAACTGACTTACCTAGTTAAATGTAGATTAAATTAAAAATATATTTATAAAAATACTTTGGCTCCAAGTATTGTTTTCTGGGTAGCGTTAGCTAGCGCTAGTCGGCTGTACCTGCGCTAGAACTTCGGTATTTTTCATCATATAGCTTGTTCGCCATCTTTAAAAAAATTTTTTAAAAAAAATGTGAGCCAATGTGTTTTCAGCACTTTTATTTTCATGACTGATCAAAACAAATGTTCTAATGTCCTCTCTCGTCTCTCTGCTGCAGACATATACTAAGCAATATGTTTCGAACATCAAATTGCAATAAAATTACAGTATCCATTCACAATACGTATGGAATCGTGAGGTCCCTGGCAAATCCCAGCCTTATTTATTACCCATAAACCTCCTAGTTTTCCTGGTGTATTGTAAACAGTAATCATATGTTGTGGATAGATTATTTGCTGCAGCACAAAAACAGACTCATTCCAGTGGGCATGTTACTCCATACCAAAGCGTGACACAGCATTTGTGTCAGAGGCAAATGCTAATCAATAATCCTATCCAGGCAGTCTCTTGTAACGCTGACAACTTCACATGCTGTAAAATAACCTGTAAGAATTTACGCAATAAACAGAGACGCGTACCTCTGCAATATTGGTTTAGAGACAGAGAAACACTTCACTTTTCATGTAGGGAATATCACAGGACTCAAACCTATCTATCTAATGGTGTGTTTGTGCTTATGCTTCATAACATACAGGTCACCACCATGGAATCACCATACCAGGTGAAGGAGGAAGAGGAGAATGCCATGCACAACACCGTGGTCATATTCTCCAGCAACGACAGCTTCACATTGAAACAGGTGGGCATCTGTTTTTGTACAATTTATACATTTCCCGTACCTCTATTATTTGATTAGTTTCTCTTACCATATTACAGTTCAACTTTGGTTCTCTAGTATCATGTGTAAACTCCATTTGTTTCCTTTCTCTCAGGACATGTGTGTGGTGTGTGGGAGTTTTGGGCTGGGTGCGGAGGGTCGTCTTCTGGCCTGTGCCCAGTGTGGGCAGTGCTACCACCCCTTCTGTGTTGGCATCAAGGTAAGTACCCCATCCTTTACAGTGGCATTTTCTCTGAGATCTTACTGAAGATTGTGATACTACATACGAGTAGGAAATGTGAGAACCCCAAAAATGACTGGGCTTAGGGTTAATCATCTATTGATTTCAAACATTTTAACCTGGCTATGACTGACTGACTCAATATGTGAGTGTCAACTGGATTAAACGGGCCATATAAACTCACAGGAAGCTCAAGTTGCTTCCATCCTTATCTCTTAATGCTGCCAATTACTGCAAACAAAACTCTTTAGTGTAGCTCGGCAGCACAGTCATATATTAATGTCCTTTACTCTGGGACCTTCTAAAAGAGATAAGCGCACACAATTTGGACTTTTGCCAATATACTCACACACCACATCTGACCCTGTCCTCTCCTCCCAGATCACCAAGGTGGTGTTGAATAAAGGCTGGCGCTGTCTGGAGTGTACAGTGTGCGAGGCGTGTGGCCAGGCCACCGACCCGGGCCGTCTGCTACTGTGTGACGACTGTGACATCAGCTATCACACCTACTGCCTGGACCCTCCACTGCAGAACGTTCCCAAGGACAGCTGGAAGTGCAAATGGTGTGTAGCTGACTCGTCTGTCCATCCCCTCAACCTCTTCCTATTATGATAACGTGGCTGTGTCCCAAATGCCCCCCTATTCCCTATATAGTATAACGTCAATATTTGATGTATCTAAGCAAGAAGTCAAAGTACCAACTAGAGGTCGACCGATTAATCGGAATGGGCGATTAATTAGGTCCGATTTCAAGTTTTCATAACAATCGGTAATCTGCATTTTTGGAGACCGATCTTGGCCGATTACATTGCACTTCACGAGGAGACTGCGTGGCAGGCTGACTACCTGTTATGCGAGTGCAGCAAGGAGCCAAGGTAAGGTGCTAGCTAGTATTAAACGTATCTTATAAAAAACAATCAGTCTTAACATAATCACTAGTTAACTACACATGGTTGATGATATTACTAGTTTATCTAACGTGTCCTGCGTTGCATATAATCGGTGCCTGTTAATTTATCATTGAATCACAGGCTACTTCGCCAAACGGGTGATTTTAACAAGCGCATTCGCGAAAAAAGCACTGTCGTTGCACCAATGTGTACCTAACCATAAACATCAACGCCTTTCTTAAAATTAATACACAAGTATATATTTTTAAACCTGCATATTTAGTTAATATTGCCTGCTAACATGAATTTCTTTTAAGTAGGGAAAATGTGTCACTTCTCTTGCAACAGAGTCAGGGTATATGCAGCAGTTTGGGCCGCCTGGCTCGTTGTGAACTGTGTGAAGACTATTTCTTCCTAACAAAGACAGCCAAACGGGGGATGATTTAACAAAAGTGCATTTGCAATTGTTGCACGACTGTACCTAACCATAAACATCAATGCCTTTCTTAAAATCATTACACAGAAGTATATATTTTTTAAACCTGCATATTTCGTTAAAAGAAATTCAGGTTAGCAGGCAATATTAAACTAGGGAAAATGTGTCACTTCTCTTGCAACAGAGTCAGGGTATATGCAACAGTTTGGGCCGCCTGGCTCGTTGCGAACTGTGTGAAGACCATTTCTTCCTAACAAAGACTGTAATTAATTTGCCAGAATTTTACGTAATTATGACATAACATTGAAGGTTGTGCAATGTAACAGCAATATTTAGACTTATGGATGCCACCCGTTAGATAAAATACGGAACGGTTCCGTATTTCACTGAAAGAATAAACGTTTTGTTTTCCAAATGATAGTTTCCGGATTTGACCATATTAATGACCAAAGGCTCGTATTTCTGTGTGTTATTATGTTATAATTAAGTCTATGATTTGATAGAGCAGTCTGACTGAGCGGTGGTAGGCAGCAGCATGCTCGTAAGCATTCATTCAAACAGCACTTTACTGCGTTTGCCAGCAGCTCTTCACAATGCGTAAAAGCATTGCACTGTTTATGACTTCAAGCCTATCAACTCCCGAGATTAGGCTGGCAATACTAACGTACCTATTAGAACGTCCAATAGTCAAAGGTATATGAAATACAAATGGTATAGAGAGAAATGGTCCTATAATAATTACAACCTAAAACTTCTTACCTGGGAATATTGAAGACTCATGTTAAAAGGAACCACCATCTTTCATATGTTCTCATGTTCTGAGCAAGGAACTTAAACGTTAGCTTTCTTACATGGCACATATTGCACTTTCGCTTTCTTCTCCAACACTTTGTTTTTGCATTATTTAAACCAAATTGAACATGTTTCATTATTTATTTGAGACTAAATTGATTTTATTGATGTATTATATTAAGTTAAAATAAAAGTGTTCATTGTTCATTCAATAATGTTGTAATGGTCAAATCTTTACAAGTGTGTGTGTGTGTGTATATATATATAAATCGGCCGATTAATCGGTATCGGCTTTTTTTTGGTCCTCCAATAATCGATATCGGCGTTGAAAAATCATAATCGGTTGACCTCTAGTACCAACAACAACAACTTATTTGCCATTTCCTCACACAAAAAAGCCTATCCCTTTCCTCCATGAATGACCTAGTTCATTATTTCTCAATGTCCTGTATTATACTTAATGTACGGCCACCTTAATGCACTCAGCTATTCATTGACACCTGTCCTCACTCCTTCTCCCCTCCCCTGTTTCCTCCTGCAGGTGTGTGTCCTGTACCCAGTGTGGTGCCACCTCGCCAGGCCTGAGGTGTGAGTGGCAGAATAATTACACCCAGTGCGCCCCCTGTGGCAGCCTGGTGACGTGCCCCTTCTGTCTCCAGGACTACAGCGAGGGAGAGATCGTGGTGCAGTGCCGCCAATGCGACAGGTGGGCATTGCTACAGTACTAGCTAAGCCTGCTGTAACCTATATTTATTCTCTGTAATTTTGAACCATGGTACCCCAACCCCTTCGCCTTCCTCTCTGATAGGTGGATACATAGTTCCTGCCAGGGTCTCCATTCAGAGGAGGATGTGGAGAAAGCAGCAGACAGCAGCTTTGACTGCACCATGTGCCGAGTCCACAAGGCCTCCAAGGGTAAGTAAGCACTACATACAGTATAGCCTTCTGAATCATTGCTACTGTATCTGACCCACTCAGGCATCTCGTGTATTGCAGCCAATTACTCATTGGCTTTTGTGTGTGTGTCTTCACTGCATCCACAGCGCCTGTGTCCAAGGCCAGAGAGTCCATTGAACCGGCAGTTATGACGCAGATTCTCACAAAAGCTAAAGACATGGGTATGAACAATAAGTCTGCTTTTGGTATTTATTTATTTAATAAAACAAATATATACACTACCGTTCAAAAGTTTGGGGTCACTTAGAAATGTCCTTGTACACAGCGTTGTACAAGATCTTCAGTTTCTTGGGAATTTTTCACATGGAATAGCCTTCATTTCTCAGAACGAGTCGATTGACGAGTCTCAGAAAAACGTTTTGTGTCTGGTCATGTTGACCCTGTAATCAAACCCAGAAATGCTGATGCTCCAGATACTCAACTAGTCTAAAGGCCAGTTTTATTGCTTCTTTAATCAGCACACAGTTTTCAGATGTGCTAACATAATTTCAAAAGGGTTTTCTAATGATCAATTAGCCTTTTAAAATGATAAACTTGGATTAGCTAACAACGGTTGCTGATAATGGGCCTCTGTATGCCTTTCCAGCTTCAATTGTCATTTACAACATTAACACTGTATTTCTGATCAATTTGATGTTATTTTAATGGACAAAAAATTGTATTTTTTTTTTCTCAAAAAGGACATTTCTATACGAACTATATATATTTTACAGACACAGTATATTTCAGTCCCACCCTTTAGCTCCCTTCAACCCCTCCCATCTATCTCTGAAGACCATCCAGTTTTGATTTCTATTTGCCATATGCTTTTAGTATTTGTTCTGTCTGGAGATCGAGACATTTCTTCTTCTCTGAGATGCTTTCTAGCTCTTTAACTTAATGAAACCTTGTTTTAATCACATTGAACAGTACTGTACATTCCACACATTCCAGTTCATCTAGGATGTTCATACAGCACCATAACCTTGTGGAGTGTGTGTGTGTGTCTTTCAGACGTGGTCAGGACGTACACTCAGGATGGCGTGTGTCTGACGGAGTCAGGCTTGTGTCAGCTCAAGAGCCTGACGGCCCCTGCGTCGCGGCGTAGAAAACCCAAGCCCAAGCTGAAGCTGAAGATCATCAACCAGAACAGTGTTGCAGTGCTGCAGGCCCCCCTGGACATGCTGTCAGAACACTCTCGGGATGAGGACATGGAGGACCACAGAGGTGCCTGTCTTTAAATAAGAATGTGTTCTTAACGGACTTCCCTGCTTAAATATAGGTTAACTGACCTAAATACAACAAGCCTGTTAGAAAACACTATGGGACAGTTTCCCCGGACACAGATTAAGACCCTCTGAAACGGCAATTGTCTTTCACGTTCATAAATTCCCATCACGCTGACAGCAGACGGTTAGGTGGTGGAGTAGAGTTGTGGAGCTAAATTCCACAAATTGAAAAATCCACAATTTCAATTAGGCTAATCTCTTGAAGTTGACTGGAGTTGAAATGGGATTGACCCTAGGTGTGCTGTAGCTTGGGGGTAGAGTGGTTTGTTAGTCCGTTCTGCAGACTGCACTGCCCCTTGGCTGTCTCCTTATCACCTCTCTCTCTCACGCTCGCTCTCGGTCTCTCTCTCTCGGTCTCTCAATTAAATATACATTTTAAGAGCTTTAGTAGCATGGGAAACATTATGTTAACAGTAAATTGACAGTAAACATTACACTCACCAAAGTTCATATTATGTACAAAAGGGAAAATACAAAAATATACATTTGGGTTGTGTTTACAGTGCAGCTCAGTTTCCACCTCATTTTGTGGACAGTGTGCACATAGCCTGTCTTCTCTTGAGAGCCAGGTCTGCCTACGGCGGCCTTTCTCAATAGCAAGGCTATGCTCACTGACTCTGTACATATTCAAAGCTTTCCTTAAGTGTGGGTCAGTCACAGTGGTCAGGTATTCTGCCACTCTGTACTCTCTGTTTAGGGCCAAATAGCATTCTAGTTTGCTCTGTTTTTTTGTTAATTCTTTCCAATATTCAAGTAATTATCTTTTTTTCTCATGAATTGGTTGGGTCTAATTGTGTTGCTGTCCTGGGGTGCGTTTGTGAACAGAGCCCCAGGACCAACTTGTTTAGGGGACTCTTCTCCAGGTTCATCTCTCTGTAGGTGATGGGTTTGTTATGGAAGGTTTGAGAATCGCTTCCTTTTAGGTGGTTATAGAATTTAGCGTCTCTTTTCTGGATTTTGATAATTAACGGGTATCGGCCTAATTCTGCTCTGTATGCATTATTTGGTGTTTTAAATTATACCCTGAGGATATTTTTGCCGAATTCTGCATGCAGTCTCTCAATTTGGTGTTTGTCCCATTTTGTGAGTTATTTGTTGGTGAGCAGATCCCAGACGTCACAACCATAAAGGGCAATGGGTTCTATAACTGATTCAAGTATTTTTAGCCAGATCCTAATTGGTATGTCCAATTTTATGTTTCTTTTGATGGCATAGAAGGCCCTTCTTGCCTTGTCTCTCAGATCGTTCACAGCTTTGTGGAAGTTACCTGTGGCGCTGATGTTTAGGCAAAGGTATGTGTAGTTTTTTGTGTGCTCTCGGGCAACGATATCTAGATGGAATTTGTATTTGTGGTCCTAGCAACTGAACCTTTTTTGGAACACCATTATTTTTGTCTAACTGAGATTTCCTGTCAGCGCCCAGGTCTGATAGAATCTGTGCAGAAGCTCTGGGTGCTGCTGTAGACCCTCCTTGGTTGGGGACAGAAGCACCAGATCATCAACAAACAGACATTTGACTTCAGATTCTAGTAGGGTGAGGCTGGGTGCTGCAGACTGTTCTAGTGCCCTCGCCAATTCGTTGATATAGATGTTGAATAGGTTGGGGCTTAAGCTGCATCACTATATCACTCTCCCCGACCCTGTGGAAATAAATGTTTTTTTGCAAATTTTAACCGCATACTTGTTGTTTGTGTGCATGGATTTTTTAATGTCGGATGTTTTTCTCCCAACACCTCTTTCCAACAATTTGTATAGCAGACGCTCTTGCCAAATTGAGTCTAAAGCTTTTTTGGAAATCAACAAAGCATGAGAAGACTTTGCCTTTGTTTTGGTTTGTTTGTTTGTCAATTAGGGTGTGCAAGGTGAATAATTGGTCGGTCGTACAGTAATTTGGTAAAAAGCTAATTTGACATTTGCTCAGTACATTGTTTTCACTGAGGAAATGTACGAGTCTGCTGTTAATGATAATGCAGTGTATTTTCCCAAGGTTGCTGTTGACGCATATCCCACGGTAGTTATTGGGGTCAAATTTGTCTCCACTTTTGTAGATTGGGGTGATCTGTCCTTGGTTCCAAATATTGGGGAAGATGCCAAAGCCAAGGATGATATTAAAAGAGTTTATGAAGTATAGCCAATTGGAATTTGTGGTCTGTATATTTGATCATTTCATTGCGGATACCATCAACACCACAGGCCTTTTTGGGTTGGAGGGTTTGTATTTTGTCCTGTAGCTCATTCAGTGTAATTGGAGAATCCAGTGGGGTCTTTAATAGTTGATTCTAAGATTTGTATTTGATCATGTATATGTTTTTGCTGTTTGTTCTTTGTTATAGGGCCAAAAAGATTGGAGAAGTGGTTTATCCATTCATCTCTGTTTTGGGTAGATAATTCTTCGTGTTGTTTGTTTAGTGGGTTCATTTTTCCCAGAACTGGTTAGTCTATGGATTCTTCAATTACATTGAGCTGATTTCTGACGTGCTGTTCCTTCTTTTTCCGTAGTGTATTTCTGTGTTGTTTTAGTGATTCACTATAGTGTAGGCTCAGGTTTTCTGGGTCTCTGTTTTTTGTTGGATAGTTTTCTCAATTTTTTTTCTTAGGTTTTTGCGTTCCTCAGTAAAGCATTTGTCAATGTTGTTCATTTTCTTTGGGTTTTCTGTTTGAAATTTCAATGGAAGCTGAGAGGTGAAATATACTGTTAACACCTTCACTATTACAGTGGAATGTTTTGTCCAGGAAGTTGTCTAAAAGGGTTGGATTTGTTGTCGCCTAATAGTTTTTTGGTAGGTTTCCACACTACATTCCTTCCATCTATAGCGTTTCTTAATAATATTCAGTTCCTTTGGCTTTGATGCCTCATGATTGAGTATTGCTCTGTTCCCTGTAGCTCAGTTGGTAGAGCATGGTGTTTGCAACACCAGGGTTGTGGGTTCGATTCCCACGGGGGGCCAGCACAGGAAAAAAAATGTATGAAATTGTATGAAATGTATGCATTCACTACTGTAAGTCGCTCTGGATAAGAGCGTCAGCTAAATGACTAAAATGTAAATGTAAGTAGACTGCTTTTCCTGTGATCTGAAGGCTCTGAGAGACTCTGGGTTGAGGTCAGTGATAAAGTAGTCTACAGTACTACTGCCAAGAGATGAGCTATAGGTGTACCTACCATAGGAGTCCCATCTAAGCCTACCGACTATGTACAGACCCAGCGTGCGACAGAGCTGCAGGAGTTGCGACCCGTTTTATTTGGTTATGTTGTCATAGTTGTGCCTAGGGGGGCATATGGGGAAGGGAGTGCTGTCACCTCCAAGCAGGTGTTTGTCCCCCTGTGTGCTGAGGGTGTCAGGTTCTTGTCCAGTTCTGGCATTTAGGTCGCCACAGACTAGTACATGTCCCTGGACCTGGAAATGGTTGATTTCCCCCTCCAGGATGGAGAAGCTGTCTTCATTATAGTATGGGGATTCTAGTGGGGGCATATAGGTAGCACACAGGAGGACATTTTTCTCTGTTAAGATCATTTCCCTTTGAATTTCTTGCCAAATGTAAAATGTTCCTGTTTTGATTAATTTAATAGTGAGTTAGGTCTGCTCTATACCAAATGAGCATACCCCCCCGAGTCCTTTCCCTGTTTCACAGGATGGGACTACCAGCTCTCTTTAACCTAGAGGGAAACCAGTGGGTCTGTCTCCTCTATATGTTTCTTGTAGGATGACAATGTCTGTATTTTCAATTTCTTTAGTGAAGTCCAGGATCCTGCTCTTTAGGCCAAAGGCAGATGACCTCAGGCCTTGTATATTCCAGAATGAGATAGGGAAGGCTTTGTGTTCCATAAAGTGTCCAATGTTGTTAGTCGTGTGGTTTGGCCTCCGACCAGTGAGTGTGAGCAGAGCCTGCTGAGCATCTGGTACATTCCTCTCTTGCGCTATCTTTCTCTTTGCTCTCTCTCTCGCTCTGTCTCTCTCTCGCTCTGTCTCTCTCTCTCTCTCGCTCTGTCTCTCTCTCTCTCGCTCTGTCTCTCTCTTGTCAGGGAATGCAGCTCTGTCTCTCTCTCTCGCTCTGTCTCTCTCTCTCGTTCTGTCTCTCTCTCTCTCGTTCTGTCTCTCTCTCTCTCGTTCTGTCTCTCTCTCTCTCGTTCTGTCTCTCTCTCTCTCGTTCTGTCTCTCTCTCTCTCGTTCTGTCTCTCTCTCTCTCGTTCTGTCTCTCTCTCTCTCGTTCTGTCTCTCTCTCTCTCTCGTTCTGTCTCTCTCTCTCTCGTTCTGTCTCTCTCTCTCTCGTTCTGTCTCTCTCTCTCTCGTTCTGTCTCTCTCTCTCTCGTTCTGTCTCTCTCTCTCTCGTTCTGTCTCTCTCTCTCTCGTTCTGTCGCTCTCTCTCTCGTTCTGTCGCTCTCTCTCTCGTTCTGTCGCTCTCTCTCTCGTTCTGTCGCTCTCTCTCTCGTTCTGTCGCTCTCTCTCTCGTTCTGTCGCTCTCTCTCTCGTTCTGTCTCTCTCTCTCTCGTTCTGTCTCTCTCTCTCTCGTTCTGTCTCTGTCTCTCTCTCGTTCTGTCTCTGTCTCTCTCTCGTTCTGTCTCTGTCTCTCTCTCGTTCTGTCTCTGTCTCTCTCTCGTTCTGTCTCTGTCTCTCTCTCGTTCTGTCTCTGTCTCTCTCTCGTTCTGTCTCTGTCTCTCTCTCGTTCTGTCTCTGTCTCTCTCTCGTTCTGTCTGTCTGTCTCTCTCTCGCGCTGTCTGTCTGTCTCTCTCTCGCGCTGTCTGTCTGTCTGTCTCTCTCTCGCGCTGTCTGTCTGTCTGTCTCTCTCTCGCGCTGTCTGTCTCTCTCTCGCGCTGTCTGTCTCTCACTCGCTCTGTGTCGTGTGCTGCCAACCCACAGCTCTCTGCGTCTTCCCCCTTGAATAAGGGTTTCAAATTTGGGGAAATGACACTAATTTTTTTATATTTTTTTACATTTTGTCAGGGAATGCAGCTCTGTCTCAGGTTCTGCTGTTGTGCAGTGGTTGCACAGCCTTTCCTCTACAGGGAGCTAGGTTTTCCTGTGTCTACCCTTCTCAATGGCAAGGCTGTGCTCACTGAGCCTGTACTTTGTCAAGGTTTTTCTAAGGTTTTGATCAGTAACCATGGTGAAATAGTTTGCCATGGTGTACTGTCTTTGATCAGTAACCATGGTGAAATAGGTGGTGTACTGTCGATTTAGGGTCAGACAGCACTGCATTTTGCTTTGTGCTTGTGTTTCCCAATAAGCAATGTAGTTTTGTTTTGATGGTGTTGTAATTAGTTTTATTCTGATTTGATTGGATGTTCTGGTCCTGAGGCTTCAGTGTGTTAGTAGAACAGGTTTGTGAACTCAGCCCCAGGACCAGCTGGATGAGGGGACTGAGGCTTCAGTGTGTTAGTAGAACAGGTTTGTGAACTCAGCCCCAGGACCAGCTGGATGAGGGGACTTTTCTTTGCTCAGCTCTTGGCAATGATATATATCAGCTGACAAGGTACAAATCTGTCGTTCTGCCCCTGAACAAGGCAGTTAACCCACTGTTCCTAGGCCGTCATTGTAAATAAGAATTTGTTCTTAACGGACTTGCCTAGTTAAATAAAGGTAAAAAAATATATATATATATATATACCCTTGTGGGGACACAGTGTTGAGGATCAGCGGGGTGGAGATGTTGTTACCTACCCTCACCACCTGGGGGTGGCCTGTCAGGAAGTCCAGGACCCAGTTGCACAGGGCAGGGTTCAGACCCAGGGCCCCGAGCTTAATGACGAGTTTGGAGGGTACTATGGTGTTAAATCCTGAGCTGTAATCGATGAACAGCATTCTTACATAGGTATTCCTCTTGTCCAGATGGGATAGGGCAGTGTGATGGCGATTGCGTCGTCTGTGGACCTATTGGGGCGGTAAGCAAATTGAAGTGGGTCTAGGGTGTCAGGTAAGGTGGAGGTGATATGATCCTTATTAACTAGCCTCTCAAAACATTTCATGATGACAGAAGTGAGTGTTACAGGGCGGTAGTCATTTAGCTCAGTTACCTTTGCTTTCTTGGGAACAGGAACAATGGTGGCCCTCTTGAAGCATGTGGGGACAGCAGACTGGGATAAGGATTGATTGAATATGTCTGTAAACACACCAGCCAGCTGGTCTGGCATGCAAGGTGTCCAGTTGAGCTTATTTTTAAACCTCAGTAATTGTGGTGTGTGCAGTACTCTATGTATTTTGTACCAATTGAGAACTTTAGTCTAATTCCCTGAGATCTGGATTTTCTCTGGGAAATCATTATTTTAGTCTTTTTGGGGTTTACTGCCAGGGCCCAGGTCTGGCAGCACTGCTCCAGCAGGTCCAGGCTCTGCTGTAGGCCATGTGCTGTGGGGGTTTACTGCCAGGGCCCAGGTCTGGCAGTACTGCTCTAGCAGGTCCAGGCTGTGCTGTAGGCCATGTGCTGTGGGGGTTTACTGCCAGGGCCCAGGTCTGGCAGCACTGCTCTAGCAGGTCCAGGCTCTGCTGTAGGCCATGTGCTGTGGGGGTTTACTGCCAGGGCCCAGGTCTGACAGTACTGCTCTAGCAGGTCCAGGCTCTGCTGTAGGCCATGTGCTGTGGGGGTTTACTGCCAGGGCCCAGGTCTGGCAGTACTGCTCTAGCAGGTCCAGGCTGTGCTGTAGGCCAGGTGCTGTGGGGGTTTACTGCCAGGGCCCAGGTCTGGCAGTACTGCTCTAGCAGGTCCAGGCTGTGCTGTAGGCCATGTGCTGTGGGGGTTTACTGCCAGGGCCCAGGTCTGGCAGTACTGCTCTAGCATGTCCAGGCTGTGCTGTAGGCCATGTTCTGTGGGGGTTTACTGCCAGGGCCCAAGTCTGGCAGTACTGCTCTAGCAGGTCCAGGCTGTGCTGTAGGCCATGTGCTGTGGGGGTTTACTGCCAGGGCCCAGGTCTGACAGTACTGCTCTAGCAGGTCCAGGCTCTGCTGTAGGCCATGTGCTGTGGGGGTTTACTGCCAGGGCCCAGGTCTGACAGTACTGCTCTAGCAGGTCCAGGCTCTGCTGTAGGCCATGTGCTGTGGGTGACAGCAGGCATAGGTCATCTGCAAGGAGTAGGCATTTAACCTCTGAATTGTGGAGATTAACACCAGGGGCTGAGGATTTTTCTAGAATAGTGGCCAATTCGTTGATGTAAATATTGACGAGTGCCAGGCTCAGATTGTAACCCTGGCGAAGGCCCCGCCCCTGGTTAAAGAATGATGTTCTTTTCTTGCCACTTTTAATGGTGCACGTATTGCCAGTATACATTCATTTAATTATGTCATATGTTTTACCCCCTACACCACTTTCAATAACTTTGTAGAACAGTCCTGTATGCCAAATAGAATCAAATGCTCTTGTTTTTATTTTTTTCTTCGTTTTTCTAATTTTGCCAGAAGTTGTTTGTGTTTATGGACTCCTCAATTAGTGTCAGCTGCTTGCTGTTGTACTGTGCTTTTTTGGTTCTTAGTGTACGTTTATAGAGTTTAAAAGTCTCAGAGTAATGAAGGCGTAATTCACCATTATTTGAGTCTCTGTGCTTTTGGCTGGTTAGTGGATTGTTGGATAGTGTTCTAAGTTTTTTCCTTGTAATTTTACAATCTGCATCAAACCAGTTGTCATCTGTGGTCTTTTTTGTTTTTTTATCAATTTCAATTGTGCTTCTTTTAACGTTTGCCTGAATATATAGTTGATGTTTTTTACTGCTAGATTGATGCCTTCTTTACTGTGAGTGAATGTGGTATCCAGAAAGTTATCTAAGAGTGTTTGGATATTTTGGTTCCAGGTTGCTTTCTGGTATTCTTCTGTGCTGTTTTGGGCCCATCTGTATGAATTTCTGATGTTGTACAGCTTACTGGGCTGTGAATGTGTGGTTGTTTCCATGTCTGTTCTTTTGAGGAACAACATAATTTGGCTGTGTTAGGTGTTAGTGGCTTGACAGTGTGTTGCTCTCATGCTCTCGCGCTCTCTCTCTTGCTCTCGCGCTCTCTCTGTTGCTCTCTCTGTTGCTCTCGCGCTCTCTCTGTGTCCCTCTCGCGCTCTCTCTGTGTCCCTCTCGCGCTCTCTCTGTGTCGCTCTCTCTGTGTCGCTCTCTCTGTGTCGCTCTCTCTGTGTCGCTCTCTCTGTGTCGCTCTCTCTGTGTCGCTCTCTCTGTGTCTCTGTCGCTCGCGCTCTCTCTCTGTCGCTCTCGCGCTCTCTCTCTGTGTCGCTCTCTCTGTGTCGCTCTCTCTGTGTCTCTGTCGCTCGCGCTCTCTCTCTGTCGCTCTCGCGCTCTCTCTCTGTGTCGCTCTCGCTCTCTCTCTGTGTCGCTCTCGCTCTCTCTCTCTGTGTCGCTCTCGTTCTCTCTCTTTGTGTCGCTCTCGCTCTCTCTCTCTGTGTCGCTCTCTCTCTCTGTGTCGCTCTCTCTCTTTGTGTCGCTCTCGCTCTCTCTCTCTGTATCGCTCTCGCTCTCTCTCTCTGTCGCTCTCGCTCTCTGTGTCGCTCTCGCGCTCTCTCTGTGTCGCTCTCGCGCTCTCTCTGTGTCGCTCTCTCTGTGTCGCTCTCGCACTCTGTGTCACTCTCGCTCGATCTCGCTCTCTCGGTGTCGCTCTCGCTCGATCTCGCTCTCTCGGTGTCGCTCTCGCTCGATCTCGCTCTCTCGGTGTCGCTCTCGCTCGATCTCGCTCTCTCGGTGTCGCTCTCGCTCGATCTCGCTCTCTCGGTGTCGCTCTCGCTCGATCTCGCTCTCTCTGTGTCGCTCTCGCTCGATCTCGGTGTCGCTCTCGCTCGATCTCGCTCTCTCGGTGTCGCTCTCGCTCGATCTCGCTCTCTCGGTGTCGCTCTCGCTCGATCTCGCTCTCTCGGTGTCGCTCTCGCTCGATCTCGCTCTCTCGGTGTCGCTCTCGCTCGATCTCGCTCTCTCGGTGTCGCTCTCGCTCGATCTCGCTCTCTCGGTGTCGCTCTCGCTCGATCTCGCTCTCTCTGTGTCGCTCTCTCTCTCTCTCTCTGTGTCGCTCTCTCTCTCTGTGTCGCGCTCTCTCTCTCTCTGTGTCGCTTTCTCTCTGTGTCGCTCTCACTTTCTCTCTCTCTCTCGCTCTCTCTCTCTCTCTCTCTGTGTCGCTCTCGCGCTCTCTCTGTGTCGCTCTCTCTGTGTCGCTCTCGCGCTCTCTCTGTGTCGCTCTCGCGCTCTCTCTGTGTCGCTCTCGCGCTCTCTCTGTGTCGCTCTCGCTCTCTCTGTGTCGTTCTCGCTCGCTCTCGCTCTCTCGGTGTCGCTCTCGCTCGCTCTCTCGGTGTCGCTCTCGCTCGATCTCGCTCTCTCGGTGTCGCTCTCGCTCGATCTCGCTCTCTCTGTGTCGCTCTCGCTCGATCTCTCTCGCTCTCTCTCTCTCTGTGTTGCTCTCTCTCTCTGTGTCCCTCTCGCGCTCTCTCTCTGTCGCTCTCTCTGTCGCTCTCTGTGTCGCTCTCTCTGTGTCGCTCTCTCTGTGTCGCTCTCTCTGTGTGTCGCTCTCTGTGTCGCTCTCTCTGTGTCGCTCTCTGTGTCGCTCTCTCTGTGTCGCTCTCTCTGTGTCGCTCTCTCTGTGTCGCTCTCTCTGTGTCTCTGTCGCTCGCGCTCTCTCTCTGTCGCTCTCGCGCTCTCTCTCTGTCGCTCTCTCTCTGTCGCTCTCGCGCTCTCTCTCTGTGTCGCTCTCGCTCTCTCTCTGTGTCGCTTACTCTGCTCCGTCAATCTCTCTGTGTCCGCCGAGCGCTCATCTCTCTCTGTGGTCGCTCTCCGACGCTCTCTCTCTCCTGGTCGTCGATCTCGCTCTCTTCTCTCTGTGTCGCTCTCCAGCGCGCTCTCTCACTGTGTCAGCTCTCTCTGGGTCGCTCTCGCACCTTCTGTGTCGCTCTCCCAGGCTCGATCTCGCTCTCTTCGGTGTCGCTTCTCGCTC